>NW_021604603.1:1926702-2025004 GCF_004785775.1 Grammomys surdaster | reverse complement strand
GTTATCATAGGTGACAATACAGTTCAAAGCTAGGTGGGACTGCTTAGACAGGCTTGTCTGTCTTCAGTGTCTTGCTGCCATGTTGATGTGCCTATGGATGGACAGTCACATTCTACAGCAGACAGCATCTACAATGATTTGAAGTGCTTTGAAGACAGACCATTCTCTGGCTCTTGGTGCCCTGCCATTTAAAGCAACCATGCACGACTCCTGGGCACTCTAGCAAAGAGTGTAGTATCTAAAACCGGAGACAGCTATGCTGTTGGCTTAGAGAAGCCAAGAGAGGAGATAGAAAACGGTGCAGGTAAGGAAAGAGAATACAAAGCTGCCAGGGCCAAGAGGCTATAGCAAGGTCCCAACCTTCTCCCTTGTCCCCGGGACTGGGCCCTTGTGGGCTGATGGAGTTCCTCTCGACTCTGGTGCTATTGATTACGCAGGGCTAGCTGAGACCAGCTGATGGCCTTGGGAGGATTGGGTGGTCCTCAGGATGCCTCCTGAGCATCCTCCCCAGGGGACACCAAATGCTTACAGTACAAATAGTGGCCCACTTGATTAGCCACTTGGCTATCTTTAGCTGGCCCTTTCTCACCCCATTTGGGAGTCTGTGGAGACACAGCTTGGAGATCTGATACTCTGAATGTCTCAGAATTTGATTGATTCTCCATGTTAAAAAGGATTGCCCCTGATGGTCAACCATGCTGGAATTCCGAGCTCTGACAGGTACTCCAATCAGGAAATGATCCTGTCCTTTATTTTATATCCCTTTTTACCATCAAGAACAGACAACGGCATCCTCAGCAAAGAGTTAAGCCAGGAGCTAGCCACTCTGGCTGGTCAGCCTCTCTGCTGCATATGGCCACCACTACAGGTGAAATGAGAAGGAGGAGAAGGAGGAGGAAGGGTAGAAAGGAGATGAGGAGGGGAGGGGGAGGAGGGAGAGGAGGAACAGAAGAGTGTAACACATGCACCTTCTAGACCAGTATGTTGGGTAATGTTCTTAGCATAGCCTCTGGCCTTCTAGAGACAGACAACACTTCTGCTATTATCAAACTAATGGAATCCATGACAAAGCCCCACCTGGATCCTCACATACCTACCTCAGACATTCCCCCAGAATGAGAGCATTCCAGAGGCTGGCACTGAAGATCCCTGGTGCCCACTCCTGTAACCCATCTGGATCAGGCTCAACTGATCACTCTGTACAAGTGAGAAGGCAAGTTTGGGACTTGTCTTTCTAAACTGAGATCCTGGATTAGTAAATACTCTTTTCTACTTATGCTGCTCAGAATCCTCCTGCCGTGGGGCAGGTTGACAGGAAGGGGATCTGAGAGAGCCTTTGAGAATGAATTTGCTGACACTAATGACACCGCCCCCAGAGACCTGATCCCCACCACAAGGGCAGCAGTTGTCCTAAAATAGAGTCACAAAGACAGCTGTCTCCATCTGAAACAATTCTGCAATCAGTTCCAGACCCATGGTTCATCAGTCCACAGCTGCAGGCACATCACTCTGTTTGGCAAGGACCTGCTCCTACTGTCTTTCACTGGGCGCACCTACATGGATAGAGCAAGGCTGACTTGGGAGGTGTTAGCTGTGAAATGTATCTCAGGACCTTGAGAACAGCATGCTTGCCACAGACAAACAGACATGACCATGATATCAGAGGCAGGCCACCCTGGAGGAGGTAGGTGGATGCGCCTGTCTTGTCACGAATTTAATTCAAAATTACCTGAGAAACAGCTTAGTAGAGTTTAGGCATCTCTGTATCAGAACAAAGAAGTTGTGCTTCGGAGGTGTGCCCGCCCTTGGGAGGGGCACTGAGAGAAGAGAGGCGTAAGTCTCCTTCGAGCACTAGGATCTGTATTCCTCTCAAGGCCGGCAGCCACTGGCCAGTCAGCAAGACAGGAGCTGTGTTCATATTTGACAGGTATAGCATTTAAAACTCAGAGGCTGGCCAGCCTTGCCAGCTGTTGCAGCATCTGGGCCACTAGCCAGTTTGGCCCCGGACAGCAGGCAACCCGAGTGGGGTGAGATGACAGTGACAGCCTGTCAGGGCTGACTAGTGCTGCAGATGGCTGGTCCCTCTGCCTGCAGGCTTCAGTCTTCCCTGAGCATGTCGCCATATGACAGGAGCAGGGCAGGAGGGGTACACTCCTACCCAGGGTGAACACCTGGAATCTCAGAGCTAGCAGAGGTCTTGGCCATCTTTAACCCTTGTAGGTTTACCAGTGTGGCTCAAAGGAGGCAAGGGACTGAGCCAAACACCCACATCGTATCACTGGCACAACACAGAGTGGACCCTTGGGGTACTCAGCCTCCGGGTCCATGAGCTTTTCATGAAGTCACACCTTCTGGGGGCTGAGAATGGACTGGGTCTAGGAGTACAAAGGTGTCCAAGCTCAATTGTATAGTTAATGTATTTTGTACGTTATGACGTATTTTGTGATATCATTTTCATAAATTCTCAAAACCCATAAAATGCAAGTGAAGATACAAACCTAGAGGCAGGTAAAATTTGTTAAGAATATGGAGGTTAAGACTCTGAGACTTTTTGCTATCAATTTTTAATTTCTTTTACAGTTTAACCATTTTGACAGCAGCAACAACAAAATCCCATGTTACTTCTGAGGAAAAGGAACATGATGGTCGAGGGGACAGGGGTAATGGAGGCTGACCCCTCCTTCACAGCTGCCCCCGCACAGAAAATTGGAGGCTTGCTGTGGATCCCATTCTCTAATAAGGGACTGAGGAAGGAAAGAAGGGAGAAGCCTGGTGCTCATGATGTCTCCAGAATTTCAGAAGCAAGAGACACTTTTCTGTGTCTTCTCAGCGCACCCCTCTGCAGCTTTGGGCTGGGCACGGAGCTGGCCAAGCTTGATGGAAGACGGCGGCACTCTGGCTCACTCCCTGGTCCTTAAATGGCAGCAAATGAGGTAGAGCCAGGAGGGTGGGGACGGCGGGGTGGGAGGGGGCAGAGGAAGCCATCTCCGGCCGAGCGTTGGCTGAGGAGCCGAGCCAGCCAGTGAGCGGAGCCTGCGAGAGGGAGGAGCGCATCCTGATGCAGAGATGCTGCAGTGGCTCGGGGCTCACACACACATACGCACCCTCGCCCGCTGCCGCCACGCCAGGACAGCCAGTGGCTAAGGCCGGCGGGGCCAAGCAGCCCCGAGGCTGGCAGCAGGGTCTGCTCACCAGGCAGCCGCAGCACTTCCCCAGCCAACACCCTTCCCGCACTCTAGGTAGGTGGCTATCATTTTTGTCTGTTCCAGTCCAGTTTCCCTGGGTGCTGTTTCAGGAGGGACTCCCAGCTCAGCCCTTATAAATGTCTTCTTTGAAACTTGGGAGGGGACAGGGACAGGCAGCAGGCTGGGTCCCGATTGACCTCTCATTCCAGCCCCACAGTAGCGACCCCTCAGGCTCTTCTCCATCCTGTTCTGGTAAGTGGCATTCTGCAAGGCCTGATTTACCGGTCCAGGAAGCTGGCCCCTGGAAGGGTCCAGAAATCTGAGCAGGCAGTGGCAACTACCTGCCAAAAGGGCAGGGGCTCCAGGGCCTGCCCTGGACCCCAGCCAGTGCCCAGCAGCTCTGTAGGGCCAGGCTCTAGCCTGTCCCTGGAAATCCCTAGATGGACCTGAACCTGAGTTTCCAAATGCTGAGTTCATGTGGGGGCTGCTTTTGCCGGGTGACCTCTTTGTGAAGTCTTGGTTCTGCTGGACTAGGGAGGCTATTGAAGAGAGGTGAGAACAGAACACAAGTTTGGGCAAAGGCTGTTCAGAAGCTGGAACTTGGGAGAGAAACTGAGGCAAGTCATATCCCCCAAGGGTGAGGCTGGATTGTAGCCTGCAGTTCCTTTTCCCCTCCTCCCTCCCTCCTCAACCTTGTCTTCTCCTCAGATCCCTCCCCCTCAGCCTCCCTGGTGGGAGGGAAGGATTTGCTCAAAGTTTGGCTTTCCAGGGGATTCTAAGAGAGAGGGGGTAACCCCTCTGCCTAGCCCCATAGCTTATGTAATGGGCTACAGGAGGAAACGGCACCAGCCAGGGAGTGTTGTCACCACCTCCAAGACTGGCTGCAACACTCGGGGCAAGGGGCTAAGATGAAGCCTTGCCTATAGACCAGTGTCACGGCTGCGCGGGCAGCCTGGATCCTGGAGCTCTGCTCCCCACCCCACTCCATCCCCATGCCTGGGAGGTAGGGGGAGTTGAGCTGTCTTCCTGTCTTCAGGATAATTGTGCCAAAGTTGCTAGTACGTTTGTAACTAGTGTGACCAGCACAGAGTGGTTGTTCATGCAATGACCCCAGTCCTGGACAAGGGTGGGTTTGAACACTTCTGCCAAGGAAGCAGGAGAAGGAATTGTCCACAGATCCTGGTCCTGAGCTCATCTAGGCAGCTATTTCAGGCATTCCCCCACAAACCTCTGTTCAGATGCCCCAGCATCCACCGAGCTTCTGAGATGATCTACCACCTGTCCTAGGTCCTGCTCAAAGGGACCGGCTACATCACTAAATGACACGGGCAGCAAAGAGTAGACCACCTGTGGGCGGGGCAAGCATGGCTGAGGCTGCAGGGGCGGGGCAAGGAAACGGTCTGGTGGTTAAAACAGGTGTCATGTTTCAGGGCTGCCTCAGAGACAGGAGCATTCAGCTCTTCCCAGGGGCCCCAGCGGCTCACTCTAGGCTCAGGCAGAACCACTCTGCTTCTCACACAAGGTCAAAGTCCTTCCTACTGTCCCATGGGGATCTCGGCTAATTTAGAGGCAGTCGGGGGATGACAAACAGATAGGAGGGGCTTCTGAACTAATTGCATCAAAGACACTCAAGGTCCCACTTGCCTCCTTCAGAAGTCACTGCCCTTGTCCAGAAGAAGTGAGGGGTTTGGGAAGAGAGGCATGCTGCCTAGGGAGGAAGGGCCGCTGAAGGGACTGCTCTCTTATCTTCCCCATTCTCCACCAGGCCAAGCCATCCTTCGCACCTCCTATCCCAGAGCATGTACTGTTCAGGTTAAGGCCCTCAGACCACCCTCAGACTGTCTGTAATGACTCTTCGCTTGGGCATCTCCACTTCCTGCCACTGCTTAAGTGGAGACACGTGCATTAGCTCTGAGTTCCCATGATCCCCTAGACAGCTGTATGTACTGCCCTGATCACTCCAGGTCACTCCTAAGGAGTGTATAAACTGCAGGATGCACCTGAACCAGCCTCTATGCAGATACTATCAGCCATGTACTCGTGAGGGCTTGGAGGATCCAAGGTCCCTCTGGCAGGAAGTTTTTCAAGCCAGACGATGGTGAGAAAACATATTTCAAAGCTAGTCTCTAAGCATGGATATGGGTGGCAGGTGTGTTCTTGGAGAGACTCAGAGTGGAACCAGAGCATCAGGGTTTATCAGCATGAAGGGGAGAACCAGAGCAAAGAATATGTCACTGGAGTCTAAGGGACTTACATTGGACAATAGAAGAGGCTTCTGAGCAGGAAGTTGAGCCATGGGGCAACAAACACATGACTGTACAGAATGGCTGCAGAACTGGGTTTAGTGTTGGGTCCAAGACTTGAGATAGCCACGCCAGAGGCAGAAGTTAGGCTGGATGACAGGTACATTTCTTCCAGCCTCAAGCCATCCTCTTTCAGATGGTAAATGATGACATTCTTTTCATCTTTCCACATGCTAGCATTTCTAGTTCTTTAAGGGGGACCACTACCTCTCATCTAGACCAAAATTCCAGGACTGTTGCTAACTTGGAACATTTGCGGGGGTGATTTCACCTTCCTGGAAGAGTCCTTTCTGTGGTTGAAATGAGTCCTTGCTACAAAAGGAACCCATGTTTCTTTGTGCACTAAACAAAGTGCAACAAAAAGCAAAGACTCACAATGTCATTGCCTTAAATCTGAGCATCATCCATTCCAGGACATACTAGATTATACCTCAGTGTCCATCTCGACCACATGGTCCCCTTCTGACCTATAGAAGTCAACCCCTGCCCTGCTTACAGGCACCCATCCTGATTCAAAACCATAGAGTCTCCTCCAGAGGGATCCTGTATCATCTGAATGTCTGTCAATCCCCAGGATTTTTAAGTTCCCACCTGCACAGGATTTTGTTCTCCACCAGCCTGCAGTAAAGCATCTGGGAACTGGGGCCATGGGCTGGGAATGAGGAGTCCCTTCTCAGTAGAAGGAACAGGCATGCAAAGGCTGTTCTGCTGATACATGAGATCCTCTCCTTCCTAGTTTGGTCCTTTGGAAACCAGTTGAAGCAATTGTTCATGCTCTTCCAGTTTCACAAAGAATCTTTCCAAGGACTGCAGCTATAGTGAAGCAGAAGAGTGCTTGCTTGCATATGTGAGGTTCTGGGTTTAATCCCCACCATGGCAAAAAAGAAAGAAAAAAAAAGGAATGTGAGATCCTTTTTCCAAGGCTCTTGCTTATGGCCCCAAATTACACACAGAGAGGGATTGGTGGGGTGTGGGGTGACTGGACCCTAGTCTCACGCTTCTTTCCAGGAAGCTCTACATCCCCTCACAGTCCAGCCTTTTAACTCTGAAGAGTCTCTCTTCACTGTAGACTCCAGGCTGCAGAACAAGAGCCAGACTCTCCAAGTCAGTGTTGAAGGTTCAGACAGATTCCCGAGCCTGGGAATCACAGTATCCCCATGAGACTTAACAGCACTGATGCCTCAGAAGCTGAAACACAAAGAGCCGTGCCTGCTGAGGAAATGCTGTGAGGACTGCCAGCCTCTCTCACCTGGAGCTGTAGGTCTATCCCATCCACACACACCCCAAATACCTCTTTACTTCAGGCCCTTCCCCTGACCAGTGGTGCCTGGCCTGACATACTGGGCACCCAACATCCTCCAAGGAAGCTGTGGTGACTGAGGTCGTCCAGGGCTTTGATGGTCCTGCCAGACAGTGAACCTGATCCTACGCAGAGAACAGGTATTGAGCTCAGTCTCCCTCTGCCCCCAACAGGAGTTGAGTGTATGAGAGAAAAACCATCCAGAGAGTCATGGGCACACCCAGGCCATATTCGGTAAATGTGTGGTGTTGGGTACAAGTCTGCCAGTGGGATATCTTCCTGCTGTAGTCTGGAGTTTGCCTCATAACCTCGAATCTGTGGAATGTGACGAAAAAGTCTAAGTGGCAGGTGTCTTTGCTGTTAGCACGAAATGATGTCAGCATTCCTGACTCACAAAGGTGCAGTGTGTGTAGATATTCTGGGGGATGGGGTAGGGTTAGGGGGTTGGAGGGAGCTTGGTTATAAGGTCTAATCTTTCCCAAGCATCAGCAGTGGCCCAGGTGTGGCTCTGACCTCACAAGCATCCCATGAGGTGACCCTTTTCCCCCATTTTAAAGAAGACTAAGGTACAGAGATTAGTACTGAAGGCAGTGACTCAGAGTGTAACTACTAGGGGTCCAGGTCTCATTGGCTCAATAAGCTGCCCTGCGAAACTCGAGACATGCTACATGGCCGAGGGTGAGGTGAGCATACAAGAGGCTCTTGCAGTATTTTAAAAGTTGACCCTAGATCTCTCTCTGTCTTATACCATGCTCCAAGCTCCCTTCCCACCATACTGTATGTAATACTACCACACCCTCTAATTCCCTGATCTGCTTGACTGATGAAGGGAAGAGCTAGGGAGAGAGCTGGACATCCCAGGAGGCAGCAAAATGCCTGCTGAACTATGTACATTTTTTAAAAGCTGATTCCACATAGAGATCCTCAACCAGAAAACCCTGTCATGTGCCGGAGTCTACCTCATAGTCAGCTGTTTCTAAGCTGTCCTTCCTCTCACCCTTTGTTTCCTGGACTAGAAACTTCAGCCAGTGCCCCTGAACCTCCAATGGCCTATTCTCCCATGTGCTAGTACCTCACAGAACCAGCCCCTTGATGATGACAGCCTGTGCCCGACTGTGACAGCCTGTGCCTGCACCCCTGTACCAGGGCAGCTGGCCTGGGCAAGAGTTGGCTGGCTCAGAGATGGCTGGGCCAATCTGGTCCTGGCATAACTCCACTCCAGCCTCATTCTGACAAAAAGGCCCTCTCCATCCTGGGCCTTCTAGAACATGTCATAGAGCAGATGGTGCAGGAAGATGACTGATCTCTGAACTTGAAAGCACATCTCGTGGCTGCTCTCAGCCATTCAAGGAGTGTCATAAAGGGAGGGTCTCAGTTCCTGCCTCCCCTGTGCTCAGCATAATGCCTGGTCCCTGGTCACTGTGATGGAGTTGATGTGATAGCACATTTCTTTGATCCCAGTGTCTGAGAGTCTGGTACAGAAAGACTATGGGTTGAAGGTATATATATACACATACATAAATATATAATATATATACATATATGTGTATATATATCTATATATATATACACATGCACTCATACACACACATGCACTCACATACACTCACACACACATACATTCACACACTCATACACACAGACACACACATGCACTCACACACAGAGACACACACATGCACTCACACACACAGACACACACATGCACTCACACACACAGACACACACATGCACTCACACACACAGACACACACATGTACTCATACACACAGACACACACATGTACTCATACACACAGACACACACATGCACTCACACACACAGTCACACACATGCACTCACACACACATGCCTTCACACATACTCACACACACATACACTCACACACATGTACTCACATACTTACACTCATACAGACACACACATGCATTCACACACATACACTCATACACATGTGTACTCATACACAAATGCACTCATACACACACATGCACTCACACACACACAGACACACATGTACTCACACATACACACACACACACACACACACACACACGAGCACTTGCTCGTGTGCTAACAAATACATGCAGTCATGGTTCTGGAAATGAATGCAAGGCATGGTAGATTCTGGCTGCCTCACCCTCATGGAAGCAGAAAGCTCCAACCTTTACTCCAGACTTATATGTGGGCTCTTCCTAGTTTACCCAGGAGGATGGGGCTCAACATGTCTAATTACATTGATTGATGTACAGTTCATCCCAGGAGAAACCTCGTATCTTCCTGATTCCACACACATCTCCTCCAAAGTCTCCTCTAAGGTCTTGGTCCCTAGATGGTACCTAGAACATTTAGGCCAGTCTGGTGGATAATAAAAATCCTATATTAAAGTTTAATGTATGCAGTGGGATTGGATTATCCCTAGTCTACAGACCTCACCAGAAAGACAACACAAAATCTTGACCACTACATAGCAGAGGTGACCACTGTGACTTCATCTCTGCCTTGCTCTGGTGTGTTCAGGACAAATGCCCACTGCCCAAGCTCCTCCCAGCCCAGCCATTGTGCTAGAACTGAGAGCTCCAGCCCTGACTTGCAAAGGACAGGAACAAATGATAAGTGACTTCTCAATGCCCAGATATGAGTTCACGATTCCCCAGTCCCAGGGACGATTTCCAAGTTCCACAACCAGGGAGCCTCTTGGGAAAGTCAAGAGCAGGAAGTGGAAACCAGGGGAGAGAGAGTCAGGAGAAGGGGCATCTACAGCCATCCTCTCCCTCCCTCTCCACAGGAAACAGATACAGGTCCAGAGAGCTCTGAGGCAGAACAGCCGCTTGATAGCCAGTACAGGTGTAGCCACAGAACCACTCTGTAATGCTCACATGATCTCATTCTGCTGATGGGAAAATTGAGCTCCATCAGGGAGGATAACTTGTCTAAATCCACGGAGCTGTAAAGAGACGAAGTCAGGGAACTAGAGAGAAAACTCAGTAGTTAAAGAGTGTGTACTGGTCTTTTGAGGGCCCGCACTAGGTTCCCAGTGTCGAGCTCCAGGGAGGTTGACACCCTCTTCCAGTATGTGTGAGCACCTGCACTCACATACACATACCCACACAAATACGCATAATTAAAAATAAAATCAATCTTCATGAAAACAGAGATGAGGTCAGTATTACCAACTCCTGCCTATTGGTTTTGCAATCCTCGGGTGGGTGGACTCCAAACAGAGCCAGCACTTCCCTGTGCTGTGGACAAGGCCCCTCATTTGTGCAGCAGCCAGAGGTATACTTGTAAGATTTCCTGGGACTGGATGCCCTGATAATCTGGAGATCTTGGTGTGCTTGTGTGTGTGGACATATGTACCATTTGCTGTGCTGCCCCACAAAGTACCAAAGACCTTCCTTCCAGCCTGGTCAGGTTATATACTGAGCTCCATTGTGAGTGCACATGTATGCTCATATGTGTCGTGGGTGTCCACTGGCTCCTGGAGGCGTAGGGCCACAACAATTCTCAATTAATTGAGTGCAACTCACAAGTGACATATATTATGTTGCAGACGCTTTGCTGAGTATGG
This sequence comes from Grammomys surdaster, assembly GCF_004785775.1. NCBI lineage: Eukaryota > Metazoa > Chordata > Mammalia > Rodentia > Muridae > Grammomys > Grammomys surdaster. The sequence continues at coordinate 2,014,645 of NW_021604603.1, read as the reverse complement.
TACTCTAAAGATGGACAGACTACAGCCTCTCCTCCTAGAGGACTGGTACTCTTCCACTGGAGACAAACAGCTCCCCAGGCAGGAGCTCTAGATGATCAAGGGCTGAGTGCTGTATTCAGGCTGGGATACCTCCGGGGCTTCCAGGCAGGTGAAGTGTGACTAGCACTCCATAGCAATGAGGGCACCTTGCCTAGAGAGAAATGATTTGGGGTGTGGGGGAGGGGCGCTGTGGATGATAGGGGATCTAGAGATGCTAAATGTTGGGAATCTGGTACAGAACTGAGTAGCAAGGATTGAGGTGGGCAATTGGGGGGTTGACAACCAGACACACTTCCTGACAAGAAGCAGAGAATATGAGGCTGGTGTCACATGGGGAGGGAGTGTTTCTGCTCTGCTCCCTAACCCCTGCTTCTTGATTCACACACACACACACACACACACACACACACACACACACACACACACACAGAGCAGGCTCCAGGCATTCTCCCCTTTGCCGGAAGCAGAAAAGGTGGCGGGAACCCAGGTGGAGGCGGGCCAGAGGGCTTTTCCTATGAGTGGAGTGGGAGGGAGTCCAGGCACATCCTGAGCCCACATTTGTCTACACAGCCTTCCTTCTCAGCCCATGGGGCAGAGGTCTTGACTCTGCCATCTCAGGAAGAAGCACCAGAGAGCCAGAGCTAAAGGACTTGAAAGAGCAGTCTCACAGAGGACCCAGATGCAGATAGCAGGCTGCATAGCTAGTTAGTGACGACAAACCTGCCTTGCTCTGGGCCTTCTGCAGGCAAGACAGCAAGGGGTGGGGGGAGACTGTTAGAATCTGCGACAGTAGCGGGGGAAGGGGATTGTTAGAATCTGCAGCCAGGTGCTCTGGACCTGTGGCAGCTCTGAGACAGAGGAATGGGCTGTGGCGACTAGGCTTACCCTAAACCTACAAGGCATCTTCTAGGAGTCCCTGTCCCCAGAAGTCAGGAAGACTTCACCAGGAGAGGTAGGTAGGGAAGTGACCCTGTCGCTGCCCTTGCCTCTCCAAATGAGGTCTTCACCTCCCCAGCTGCTGTCCTGCTCCCTGTGATCTACCCAGACTGACTTTACCAAGTCTCTGCTATCCCAGTATAAGACAGAGGCTCCTCTGAGAGATGCCTTATGGGTTGCAGTACAGAAAACTGCTGGACCACTAACCCACCTGGTGGGAGTGTGGCTGATAGGACCAAGGTCATGACTCCATTCAAATCACCTGGGCGCCTTCCCTAGGCACCACAGGCTGGAGCAGAGCTAAGTTGTGAGCCTTCCCTTACTTTGAGAAAATCAGTCCTGGTTCAGAGACTGTGCAGCTCCAGAGGGGCTTAGTGGCCCCCACCCGGGCAGCTAGAGAAAGAAGAGCGGGAAGAGAGCTGTCCTGATCCCCAGGTACCAGAGGAAGATGTCCTTAGCTCCTCACCCAGGCAAAGGCCCCACTCTCTCAGGGCTCCTCCTGACACAGAGGGATCACCATTGCAAGCAAGTGGGCAGGTGGGTTCCTGCCTCCCAATTAGTTCCGCTTTCACTTCCTGATTAGCACCTGCTGGCGGGAGGGAGGGGCCCCAGGCAGAGCCAGACTCCCAGGGGGGCACCGGGAGGCACTCAGCCCTGGAAGAGCTCCATGGTAATAGTCAAGTCCCTCCCTCCTCTGGGACCTGAGGAAGATGAGTGCTTTTGCTCGGCAGCCCAGGCAGGAAAGCAAGTTCCTCACCAGATGTGCCTGCAGCTGGGAGAAGCACCGCAGCTCAGACCCCTCATCCTGTCTCCTTAGGTGTGTCTCAGTCTCCAGTTGACTCTCCTGGAGCTGGGCTGCGGCTCCTCTCTTCTGGACTCTGCCTCTGCCTGAGACACTCACCATGGGAACACCCACCAGGAAAAAGACAAGCTTGCTGCTGCTGGTTCTGGCCACAGTGGCCCTGGTCTCCTCTCCAGGTAAGAGCAGCTGATTATAGGGTTAAATCATTACTACCACTTAGACGGCAATTCCTCTTCACTGCTAAAGTCTTCCCATATACGCATCTTACCTTTGAAGTTGGGAGGAATCTTTACTATGTTAAAGATGAAGAAAAACATGACCCAGAGAGGCTGAGTGGTTTATCCTGTGTCACACAGTGCAAAGTGGCACAGTCAGACCTCTATGCTATCCGTTGGAGACATGACCTCTAGAACTTCACCGCACAGTGTGGTAGGCATCGCCAAGTATGACCCCTGAGCTAACATGTGATTCAAGTGAAAGTGATGCCTTCAACTGTACTTGCCACTTGTCAAGTGCTCTATGGGACATATCCATCATATCCAGACATTTTTCCTAAAGTATGCTCCAGGATCTTGGACCCAAGGGAACAGCAGCTACCCCATTGAATGCCTAGGGGCTTCCTTGAGGGAACCGGGATGGGTCGGGCAGAGAGCAACCAGCCGAGGCAGAGCAGGGTTGCTGACAGACGGTCCAGTCTCCACGGTACTCTCCATGCTTAGACCAGAGATGGGAAACAGCTGCCAGGGAGCAAACAGAGCTGGACAGTTCCCACTGGGAGCCGGGTGTCTCCAAGGCTCGCTGCTGAGTGGTCAGCAGGCTACTTTTTGGCTGGGCCTGGGTCTCAAATTGAAATCAATAGGAGTCTCTTTTTGCCCCCAAAGAGTTCCAAGGGAGAAGGAGCACCTGGAGTTTAGGCCACACGTTTTGCCCACGATCCTTCAAGACTCAGCCGTTCCCTCTCTCTGTGGGCATGCTCAAAAGCTTTTGCCAGGTTCTTGTTGCTGGGATCCACCCTGTGCTCACGGTGCTTCGTGGGGCTGCTGAGAAGTGGATCTAACTCCCACACCTTGGTCCTGGCTATCTCCACCAGACTGGAGGAATGGCCAGGGTGGGAGGCTCTGACTGCTCAGAACGAGATACTGTATCTGTCTACTGTGAGGAGAGAGGGTGAAGATGACTCTAGACACACACCCCTCCTCCTGCCTCCAACTCCTCTGACATCCACTTCCTGCTCTTGACTCCCATTGAGAAAGGCCAGAGGAGAGGGTCCTCAGCAACCTGTCTCAGGGGTAACTCCTTTTGGAAGCAAGAGGTGTGAGCACCCCTCAGGGAACGCTAACCCAGATGGGTCAGAAAGTAATTCCCAAAGGCCCAGGGCCAGGACCTGGGCTGCCGTCTCCCAGTGTGACCCAATTCTCGATCTGCTCCCTACTGAGACCTGGAAAGTGCTTCCCTGCTCTTGGCTGGCTCACCTGATCCTAGAATAGATCTCTGGACCATTCACACCCCAGAGCAAGGAGAGGCACAGCATCTTCCCTCACTTAGCATCTCTCTGGCTTCCTTTTCCCACTGAAATGTCTCTTGTCTTTTCTGGGGAAAAGAGGAACCGAGCAAAGAATGAGGGCATTTGGGGCAGGGGCCACAGAGAGGGCCACCTTTGTCCAGGAGTGTGTGTGTCCATATGTGCTCACCTGTATGTATGGCAGCACGGACAGGTCTGTCTGTAGCTAAGGAGTAGTGTGGGCTGTGTGAGGCAGTCTATGGACCAGAGAGATGCTGAGGGGTGCATGTGTGAGTGCAGCACAGCTTGGACCTCGATGCCATCAGCTCCAGCTCCTTTCAGAAGCATTTTTTTTACACCCCAGATTTCTGGGTTTCATTCCCAGAACTTCTGATTCCAGGCCTCTGAGGTGGAGCCAGGGCCTCAGATGGTCCCAAAAACCTGAAGTCAGAAATCGTAGCCAATGTAGTTGAAAATGTCAGCCGCGAGGTGAGGCCGGATGAGGGCAGACCTTCTCCTTTGGTTTGAGGTACAGAAAGTTATTAAACTTCCCTAAGGGTCAGATTCCGTGTTGGAGAGGTACCTTGCTTCTTAGAGCACTTTGAGAAGGAATTTGGAGTGTGGTATGAGGTATAAGCAAACGGATCAACAGCGCAATTCTTATCGTGACTTAATTATCATCAGTGAGTAGAGCGACTTGTGCGTATATGCATATGGAATGAGCAGGCGGGGCTATTGGCAGCTGGGCCTGCCTAGTAGAGAAGTGTGTGCAGATGTATATCTGGCCATTTGATTGGTTTAGAGAGACATCTGTATATGAACATATGTGTGACATGAGAACATCGTAAGATGTGCAGGTGGGACATGAAGGTGTGTGCATGTGGATATTGGGGTGAGTGTGAGGGTGTGCACATGCCTGAGTGTAGAAGAAAAAAGTTTTTTCAAGAAGACAAACTTCATCTTAAAGCACCAGTGTGCCCAGGCCTCGCTCTACCACCTCCTACCACCCACACTGAGTTCCTGGAAGCTGCTATTGTACAAGGTTGTTCCCAGCAGCCTCTCCATCCCTCCTTCTCCTCCCTTCCATCCTCCCTTCCTCCCCTCTCTCCAGGTGGTCCCAGCTGGGACAGGGTCCCTACCTCCACCACCATCATTAACTCCGGATTAAGCTGGGCTTTCCAGGGGGAGATGATGCAGTTGCTGTCAGACACTACCTCTGAGGCCCCAGGCAGCAGTAAGAGAGAGTGACAAGCAACTGGGGGAAGGGGGGAGGGGTAGACACAAACAGGACTCAAGGGAAGCCCTCGCCAGACCATTCGGAAAGTCCTGCCTCCTAGCTCATTCCTCATTCAGAAGGCTGCTTAGCAGATGCCCCAACTCCCAAGAGGCCAGAGCTGGCCCTCAGCTGGAGCAGAGGGACCACATTCACTCGGAAGAGGGCTGGCAGCTGGATGTGCCCAGAAAGAAGGCACTAATTGGTTAATGGAGTTCCCTCCTCCCATCCCCCACTCAACAAGGAAGGTCTGAAATCAGCTGCAGGAGAGATTGGAGCCAATTAGGGGACCTGGCTCCCACCTGATCCTGCAGTGGCGGAGTCCCCACTGTGCCTATATGAGTGTGAAGTATTGTCCACTCCCCTGCCTGCTGACCCTGTGCTGGTGAGACAGGACAATGGTGTGTGGAAAGCAAGACCATGGCTGAGACAGGGCTGGGAAGGGCAAGTGTCAAACCCATTTGCTAAGCAACGTCACCTGCCTGACACAGATTGGCCATATGACCATTGGGCCTTTCTTTCCTGAGACAGGACACAGTTCACACGACTGCCACCATCCAACCTGCTAACACAGCAACATCCAGCCATCTTCTACCCTCTGTCCCCAGTTGGGTCTAACAACCAGTTGCTGAGTTTGCATCCTGTGCTAGGCCCTCCCTTTTCTCTACTGTTAGACCCTGTTATGGAGCTGGGAAGTGAATTTCTACTGTTTTCATAGGAAGACATCAGATCAATGTGTGGGGGGAGGGGGGATATAGCTTGCCCAAAGTAATGCAGCTAGCAGGAGACCCAGCCCAGCTCCCAGATTAGCACTCTTCACTGGACTACACTGCCCTAGGAGAGCACTGGACTCCAGGAACACCCTCTGCCCCTGTTTCCTGCCAGTGACTTCTCACATGTCTCAGCTGTGTGAGGTTCCCTGGGAGTCTCATCGAATCTTGTCCCTAAAGCACTCTGTGACATGGGACCCTGTACTGTCTGCTCTGTTTCCTTCCCTGGACTGCAAAGCCCTTTAAAGAAAGAGACCGTGTGTCTGATTCATTTTCACAGCCCAGTTCCAAGTATACAACAGGTGCTTAATGTGTGACTGTAGGTGGGTGAGTGAATATGCCTATGTAGATTGATGGGACTGCCCAGCCTGTTTAAATTAATTTAAATTAAATTTAAATTTTAGTTCCTTAGACACATTCCAAACCCTCATTAGCCACAAGTGGTCCATGGCCACCTACTGGACAATGCAGGAAAGGCTGCATCCCCACTAAGTTCTGCCCTTGACGTTGGACTTCTCAGACATTGAAGCTATAGCGATACCCCCTGTTTGCAGGATGGAGTTTTGCCCAGGGAACCCCAGCTACTTTTGGACCCATCTTTGAAGAGCAACCTGTTGGCCTGCTATTCCCAGAGGAGTCTGCAGAGGATCAGGTGACACTGGCGTGCCGTGCCAGAGCTAGCCCTCCAGCCACCTATAGGTGAGGTCCCAGCCATGAGAGCAGGGAGGCCCCGGGAGGCCATACAGGTTCCCTTTATATCAGCCTTACCCACTGAGGCCTGAAGTCCCATCCCCACTCTCATCCCTGCTACAGGTGGAAGATGAACGGCACAGATATGAACCTGGAACCTGGCTCCCGACACCAGCTGATGGGGGGCAACCTGGTCATCATGAGCCCGACCAAGGCACAGGATGCTGGTGTCTACCAGTGCCTAGCCTCCAACCCAGTAGGGACTGTCGTCAGCAAGGAAGCTGTCCTCCGCTTCGGCTGTGAGAACCATGGGAGCCAAGATATTGGGTGTGGGTAGATGGGGCCAGGAAAAGGTTCCCAAGAAGGACAGGTGGTGGCAACCTCGAGCCAGGCTTTCCTGCCAGCAGATGGCATGCTAGAAAACGCTTCCCCCCTCCCCGCCCCCCCATGGAGGAGGAACTGGGGAGCTGCATGCTCGAGGACAGTTGCCTGAGCCCTGCTCTCCAGTTGTCTGAGCCCTGCTCTCCAGTTGCCTGAGCCCTGCTCTCCATCTCTAGTTCTACAGGAATTCTCCAAGGAGGAGAGAGACCCCGTGAAAACCCACGAGGGCTGGGGGGTGATGCTGCCCTGTAACCCACCTGCCCACTACCCAGGTAAGTGTGGATCCTGGGCCAGCACAAGACTGGGAGGGGGAGTGTACCAGAAAGGACTTCTGGATGCTAGCAGTTAGGAAAAACAGAACAGGAGGTGATAAGTCTTAACTTTAAATGGTTCTGCAATCTCCTAGCTGGACTGAGAGTGTGTTCACAGTACCTAGTAGCATCATGGGGGGGGGGGGGGGAGAGGGGGAGGGAAGGAGAAAGGGAGGGAGCGAGGGAGCAAGGGATGGAGGGAGGGAGGGAGGGAGGGAAAGGGAGAGAGAAAGAGACAAAGAGACAGAGACAGAGACAGACAGAGAGACAGAGAGACAGAGACAGAGACAGAGACAGAGACAGAGAGACAGAGCTGAAGTCATCTCTTCCCTCTATACCCCCAGCCCCTGTTTAGAGCTGCAAGCTCTCATGAGAAGACAGAGCTTGCAGCATGTTTGGGGTCCTGCCCAGATTGGCCTGTGATCCCAGTGTACCCTTGTTTTCTCAAACTCCTTCCTTTCTAGGTCTGTCCTACCGCTGGCTTCTCAATGAGTTCCCCAACTTCATCCCAACGGATGGGCGTCACTTCGTGTCCCAGACCACAGGAAACCTGTACATCGCCCGGACCAATGCCTCAGACCTGGGCAACTACTCTTGTCTGGCTACCAGCCACATGGACTTCTCCACCAAGAGTGTCTTCAGCAAATTCGCACAGCTCAACCTGGCTGCTGAAGGTCAGGATCCAGGGTAATGGAGGGCTGAAAGGGTCAGTAGGCTTTGGGAAACAGTATTCCACCACGCCTAAGAACTGCGGCTCAGAGCATATGAGGTCCTGCTGCCAGGTCTCAGACCCTTGCCCCAGGCCCCCATGGGAATTTTGGGAGGCCTGGGCCCTAATGCAAAGCACCTCCCTGGAGTCCTTTGTGTGTGATTCACATAACCTCTCTCTCTCCCCAGATCCCCGGCTCTTTGCTCCCAGTATCAAAGCCCGGTTCCCCCCAGAGACCTATGCACTGGTTGGGCAGCAAGTCACCCTGGAGTGCTTTGCCTTTGGGAAGTAAGTACCATAGGGACAAGAGTGTCCTGGGACCAGGTAGTATTTCATTTCAAAGCCCCTCAAGAGCAGGAGGGATTCCAGAATGAGAGAGAACAAAGTCAATAGACTAACAGGGTCCTGGGCACAAAACAGACATCACTCATCACCTATGAAGCAAGTTCTGCCATGGAGATATCACACACACACACACACACACACACACACACACACACACACGAGGGCTTTATAGGCATGAGGGAGTCACGTGGTCCTCCCAACAGTAAAGGCAGTCCTAGGCAGTTTGAGGAGCACCCAGGGCTAGCAGCAGAAAAAGCTGTGCAGACCCCAACCTGCTAGTTCAAAGCTCAGCTTCAACACTTGCTGGCTGGGAGACCTCAGGCAAACGACCTAACATCTCAGGCTCAGTTCTGTAGTGCATGGATGGTCATGGTAAGAGTGCCTGCCCTGTAAGATTGTTACAAAGATCAGACGGGTCAGTGGATACCAGGCCCTGAGAGCGGTGCTTGGCGTTTTAACAGGTGTGGCATGAATGTCACATTAGGCATTTCACAAATTACAACAGAAAGGCTTGCTTCTTTTTCTTGCTCTCCTGGAAAAAGGCCCCACTAGAGCAGGGCTCCTTGGCTACTGCTATGTGGGATGTTACCGAGCTTCCAGGAAACATGTATAAAGGAGCATTTGGCGGGGTAATGTGTTAACCCCTAGACTCAATGGTTCCCTAGCCCATTTTAATACGCAAATCACTAATAGCTAAAGTGCCTTGGAAAAGCAGAGTGATGATAAAGGGGACCTGTAAAGGCCCATGTTCCTAGTCTCCTTTGTGCCCTCTTCCCGTCTGTCCCCTCCCAAACAGGAGTCCCCTTCACCTTGTCCAGTGCTGCAGGAGGGCCTGTGAGTGTCAGCATAGGCTCTGTGCACACATGAGGGACATGCTCAGCTCAGCACCTCTGGCTCTTTCTCCCCCATCAGCCCTGTTCCCAGGATCAAGTGGCGCAAAGTGGACGGTTCCTTATCCCCTCAGTGGGCCACAGCAGAGCCCACCCTGCAGATCCCCAGCGTGAGCTTTGAAGATGAGGGTACCTATGAATGTGAGGCAGAGAACTCCAAGGGCCGTGACACAGTCCAGGGACGCATCATTGTGCAAGGTACAGAGCTGGAGACACCTCCCTCTTCCCCGAGGAAACAGCATGAAAATCCAAGACACCAGGAGGCCTCTTGCTTGAGCCTTCTGACCCTTGCCAAGACTACTAAGTATGGTTGGAGAGGCCATCTCAGAGCTCAGCATGGGCATAAAAAAAGCACACATGTCTTTCAAAAGATTTAGTTGCTAAAGCAGCCCCTGGCACAACTATAACCATAGAGTGCCAGCTTCCCTGCCCCCATTTCTTTGTCCTCTCCATCCTGGAATACCAACAGCGCCCTCTACCGTCACTTACAAATACTGCAGCCTTATAATTCCCCATTTCTCTCTTCTCCACAGCTCAGCCTGAGTGGCTAAAGGTGATCTCAGACACAGAAGCTGACATTGGCTCCAACTTACGTTGGGGCTGTGCAGCAGCAGGCAAACCCCGGCCCATGGTGCGCTGGCTGAGAAACGGGGAGCCTCTGTCATCCCAGGTAGGAAACCAGAGCTTTCTCCCACATGACCACCCTCTTCTGCTGCCTGGCCCTCTTACCCTGCTGGGCCAACCAAGGGTCTTGGGAAGTTCTGGTGCTTCTTTTCATGGAGATACACATGGCCACAGGTGAATCAGCTGTAGAACATCGTAGAGATCTGGGATTCCACCATCAACCAGGGATGCAATTCTAAATCTAGCCTCCAGGAGACCTCAAGTACCAGGCAGCCCTAAAGCAGACCTATATTGATGACCCTTCTTTCTGAAGGATGTTAGCTTCAGCATCTGGACCACACCACAACCACCCCTGGGCCCCTTTCTGTCCTGCAATGGTCCTGATCTCCCTGCCCTGTCTTGGCTCTTCTGCACAGAACCGGGTGGAGGTCTTGGCTGGGGACCTGCGATTCTCTAAGCTGAGCCTAGAAGACTCTGGCATGTACCAGTGTGTGGCAGAAAATAAGCATGGCACCATCTATGCCAGTGCAGAGCTGGCAGTCCAAGGTAAAGGGTCCAGGAGGCAGGCGACAGCCCTGGAACATGAAGGTTGCGTCTGGCTGGGTCTGAAACACACGCTTGCATGCACATGTGCTAACATACACATATACGTTCCCTTTTGTTTTTCAATGGCCCCTGAGTAGCACCAGTTTCAAGACATGAGACTGAGAGTTCTCCAAAGATGTGTCTGAATAAAGCCAACACTGGCTGCACTGAAAAGAGCTGATCTTTATTAACTAGCTCCTTCTGTTCTGTGGCCTGTGGCAAATTATCTGATTCTGTGCCTCAGTTTCTCTATTTAAAAAAATGTTTCATCTTGTCCTTGAACATCCTGTCCTTGAACACCATTTTAAGGGGAAGTGACATTCAAAGGGTGAACTGTGACAGGCTTGGCATTTTGACGGGGACAAGCAGCACTGGCCACGTGAGCTTATGAGGCGTGTGTTCTCTGCTGTAAGATGGACATTAGAAGCCTTTATTAAGCTTAACAAGGCTCAACAAAGACTTACTCTCTTTATTTTTATAATTTCAGTTGTACAAATGCCTGTATTTGTATGTGTATCCCATGTTATAGAAGTCAGAAGAAAGTGTTGATTCTCCTGAAGCTGGAGTTACAGATGGTTTTGAGCCAGCACTGGGCACTGGAAATGAAACTCAGGTCATCTGCAAGAGCAGTCCATGATCTGACCCACTGAGCCACCTCCCAGACTCAGTCTTTCATTCAGTTATTCAACCAATACTTACTCAACATCTCCTGGGGAGTGAATACAAAAGTACTTAAATAATTAAAGTACTGTATAAGAATAGAGGACGAGGAACAAATTAAGACAAAATTCATCCCAAATAACCGTAAAAATATGGTATAAGAAGATCCAGTACAGCAGTGGTGCCGAGGTGAGCCAGTTAGATGGGGTGGCCAGCAAAGACTCTCTGAGGAAGTCACATTTGAACTGTGACCTGAAGGAGACAGTCTTGTAAAAATCTGGGGAAGTTTCAAGTAATATTACATATGCAGACGCAACAATCCTAAAGCCAGAAAGCTTGGCAACTTCAGAGGGTTAAACGGAAAGCCCAGGGGCGTGGCAGTGGAGAGATGACTCATCAGTTAAGAGCACTGGCTGCTCTTGTAGAGGACTGAGGTTCCGTTCCCAGTAACCACAGGGTGGCTCACAATTACTTGTAATTCCAGGTCCAGAGAATCATACGCCCTCTTCTGGCTTCCTCAGGCACTGCATGCAGGAGGGCCGCAGACATACATGCAAGCAAAACACCCACACACATAAACAAATCTTTAAAGGGAAAAGGGGAAAAATTGAAAGCAAGACAGATGGTTGGAGCGTGTGTGAGGGACGGGTGGAGCCGGATGTGATGATACAGGGGTAGACTTGAGTTCTAGAGATGTTGCTGCCACTTGAGAAGTTGGTCTCCAGCGGCCAGACGCTTAGCACATAGGCAGACGACATCTTAATTGAGGTGGGCAGGTGGATAGCTCGAGGCTGAGAGCTTAAGTTCCACCTCTCCTGCAGCTCTGGCCCCAGACTTCAGGCAGAACCCCGTGAGGCGGCTGATCCCGGCGGCCCGAGGGGGGGAGACCAGCATCCCGTGCCAGCCTCGAGCAGCACCGAAAGCTACAATACTTTGGAGCAAGGGTACTGAGATTTTAGGGAACAGTACCAGGTAGGTTCTGTGTGCCACCACTGAGACGGCTTCTTGGAGGCCAGTCCCTTCCAATGGCCACGGTGTGTCCCTGAGCTGACTAGATCTTTTCTGTCCTTGCTGCAGAGTGACCGTCACTTTGGATGGCACCTTGATTATCAGAAACATCAGTCGGTCGGATGAAGGCAAATATACCTGCTTTGCTGAGAACTTCATGGGCAAAGCCAACAGCACCGGGATCTTGTCTGTGCGTGGTAAGGGCTGTGGTCTGTTCAGGCTGGTGGTTGGCTGCTGGGATGCTGTCCTGCCAACCATCTGCCCCTGGCTCCCCATGCTTCTCCTTTCAAGGATACCTCAGGACTCAATTTCTCCTGGGACCACCCCTGGCCAGCCTCCAGAATCTGGCTGCTCATGAATATGTATCTCTTCTTGGGGTACAGGCCAGAGCCTCTTTCCTTCCTGAGATTTTCCCATCACAGAGCTTTGTTGTTGCTGTTTTGCTTTGTAGATGCAACCAAGATCACTCTAGCTCCTTCAAGTGCTGACATCAACGTGGGTGATAACCTGACCCTACAGTGCCATGCCTCGCACGACCCCACTATGGACCTCACGTTCACCTGGACCCTGGATGACTTCCCTATTGACTTTGATAAGCCTGGAGGTCACTACCGGAGAGCCAGTGTGGTAAGGCCTGAGGCCTCATAGTTCTCTCTCCTTCCAGATAAGACAGGGGGCCTGAGATGGCCTCAGTCATTACCACCTCCAGGCTCTCCAAAGTTTCCCCTAACCCCTGAGGCCATGCCAAGAAAGCTCATCCTACAACCCACAGCCACCTTTCCTGCATCAAGCTTTTGCATCCCAAGTGCCCCAGGAGAGTCTCTCTGCTACTGTCCCTCTCCCCCAGTACACAAGCCATCATTAACTTGGCTCATAAAGACTGTCTTCTGTGACACACTTTGCTGTTCAGTGGTACCAAGTAGCTCATTCTTCCCATTGAACAGATAGGAACACTGAGGCACAGAGGACATGGATGCCATGCAGCCAGGGAATCCAGGCTCCATTTTGTCTTGTGGCCTATTATACTAGTCAGGGCTTCCTCCTGACTCATCATATCTTGCTGTTCCCTATGCACAGAAAGAGACCATTGGAGACCTAACTATCCTGAATGCCCAGCTACGCCATGGAGGGAAGTACACATGCATGGCCCAGACAGTGGTGGATGGTGTATCCAAGGAGGCCACAGTCCTGGTCCGAGGTAGTGGGAGTCAGCCACCCCAGTTCTCAGAGAAGCTCTAGGCTTCCTGACCCTCCCCATCTCTCTTCCCTCCCTGAAAGCTGACAGAAGCCAGAGAGATGGACACATCTGCTTAGTGCCTGAATAGTTCTTTGTGGGTCCTAAATGAGTAGACTATTTCTTCCAAACCCATACTCAAGAAAGAGAATGTACCCCAAACACCCCAGGAGTTCCAGGTTCAGTGCAGGGAAAACCTGTACATCCCTCTGTGGACAGCGTCTGTGAGCCTCCGAGTCAGAGACACTTGATTCTCCACCTTTCCCCTCTGTCCCCATCCTCTGGCCTCTCACCCAATCTCTCCTGCCCTCCGATGTCCCGTCTAGATATTGAGTCAGCCAAGCTGAGTCTAGATAAAACTGACTCAAATTGGGAGCTGCCCACTTCTGACTCAGTGTGCTCTGCCGCTTGGTACAGGTCCCCCCGGCCCCCCAGGGGGTGTGGTGGTGAGAGACATCGGAGACACCACTGTTCAGCTCAGCTGGAGTCGTGGCTTTGACAACCACAGCCCCATTGCCAAGTACACGCTGCAAGCTCGGACTCCACCCTCAGGGAAATGGAAACAGGTTCGGACCAGTAAGTATGAGGCACTGCGGGGATCAGTATTAATAAAGCCCCCACTATGTGCACAGCAGAAGACAGGGGTCAGAGGGTCAAGGGCTGAACCTAAGGCTTCAAAGAGAATTAAGTTTTGTCCTCTTACCTCCAGGAGGCACCTAGGCAGGCAGGAAGCCTTCATAGCCAGGATGGTTAGGAGAGGGAGGGCTGGAGGCGCCAGCCTTTCTGTGCCCTTGAAGCCTTTGAAGGGTTGTTGCTAGAGAATGCCAGCATGCTCAACATGTGTGGAGTGAGGGGCACACAGCATTGGCAAAGGCCCTGTGTGGCATCAGAGCTCCCTGGCTTTTCAGTCAGAGTAGTGGGGGGCTTAGCATATGGTAGGACTATACGTACAGTGAGGGCAGAACATAAAAGGTCCTGTGGGCCCAGACCCTGCCCTCATTATAAATGGACGCTAGCCACTGTCTGCCTGGGACCTTGCAGATCCTGTGAATATCGAGGGCAACGCCGAGACTGCCCAGGTGCTGGGTCTCATGCCTTGGATGGACTATGAGTTTCGGGTTTCAGCTAGCAACATCTTGGGCGCTGGGGAGCCTAGCGGGCCTTCCAGCAGAATCCGCACTAAGGAGGCAGGTGAGTGTCTGAGGTTCTAAAGAGAACTCTCTGAAAAGGGAACCCCAGCAGAGGGAGCCCCAACAGAGGGAGCCCCAACAGAGGGAGCTCCAGCAGGGGGTGGGGGGGGCAGTGTCAGGGGAGCCCCAGTAGAAGAAGCTGGGGGGGGGTGGAGCTCCAGCAGAGGGAGCCCCAGCAGGAGCCCCAGCAGAGGGAGCCCCAGCAGAGGGAACCCCAGCAGAGGGAGCCCCAGCAGAGGGAGCCCCAGCAGGAGCCCCAGCAGAGGGAGCCCCAGAGAGGAAGCAGAAACAAAACCCCAATCTGCTTACCAGGCCTGGGCTCCCTGGTCCATAGGGGAAAGATGAGAAGTTAGAGGCAAAGCTGCTTCTTGGACAAACTGCCTGATCCGAAGCCCTTGCTGAAAAGCACACCTCAGGTAGATCTGTAGTCGCTGTCTCGGCTAAGTATTTAAAACCAGGAAAGCTGATTTGAACAAAGGAAGAAGGGTCACACCAGGAGAGCCTGCCTGGTCTTGAACCTAGGACAAGAACCTTGAGCTATTTTTTAGTGCGCACAAACTGCAGAGAGCAGCTAATGAGGAAGGTGTGTGTGTGCATGTGTACACTCGAGCATCTGTGTACACACATGCGCTGTGCAGGGGGCTAGAGAGGCAGCCAGACTCCAGGCACTGTTTCACTGGTATCTGAGGAGCTGGAGGGATAACAACGTGCCTGCGATCCTCAGGGAAAGCACACGTTTGTCAGAGCCAGGGGAGAGTGTGAGGAGAGAACCAGGAAGGGCACAGGCAGGGCCTTCATCTGCCTGGAGGCACCTGCTATGCTCTGCCCATTCCCAGCAGAGGGCCTGGGATCACATGGCAGCATCGTGGGCTGGATCCTGTCTCCCTCCTTCTGTCCAGCCAGTCCTGCGCTTGTGTGTGATAGAGGGCCTACCTCCATGTCTCCCTTAAACACGTTCTCCTGCCTGCTCCAGACCGACTCTTCAGGCTCTGAAATCACTCACATTTTAATCTGGCATCCATCTGGAGTAGGAAGTTCCCAAAAGCGTGGTTTCTGACTGAACTTCTTAGGGATGTGTGGTAGGGGTGGGGTCTCTGATTCTGGCATCTCAGAAACTGATGCACAGACAAGCACAGTGCAAAGGGACAGTGAGGGTCTTTAATGTCGTAAGAGCGGAGATCACTTCTAGCTGGCCCATGTGTTAGCTGTGTGAACTTTGGACAAGTTGCTTAACTGCCCTGGACGTCGGGCTTTCTGTCTTTCCCTGGCCTTCTGTGAGCTGATGGAAGCCATCTTTGTGTCTATCAGTCTTGTTTAATAGTAAAGACAGCAAGATTAAATCTATCATGAGAGAGAGAGAGAGAGAGAGAGAGAGAGAGAGAGAGAGAGAAAATATCAGTAAAATATAAATATCTCGGAATATCCTCTAACAAAAGTGGTAGTTTTGTTGTTGGTTGCATTAACTGCATTCACAATTCTCTATTCCCATAAGCTAAAGCAAACTGGAGTTGATCTCTGGTTTAGCTAAACCAGGGGTGAGTAAGGATGACATACAAGAATAGCCATTCCATGCTGCCTAGCCTCTCATTTAAATTCCTCGACTTTCACTTTGACAGAGACATTATCGTCATCATATAGAGAGTATAATCAAGGCCCAGAAAGGTTAAGTGGGTAGCCAGAGGAAGCACAGCAAAGATGGGAATTGTTCTCAGGCTGGTCTGACTCTGCACTCATGCACAGAAGGACTATGGGAAGATAAATTAGGACACCACACCTAAGATGATCTCCAAGCACAGGCTGGGGGATTCTCTCCCCCCCCCCAGGCCCCCGACACACACACACACACACACACACACACACACACACACACACATACTTTCTGCCCACTAATGTGACACATTTGTGTTGCTTGGCCTTTACAGTCCCCTCGGTGGCACCGTCAGGACTCAGAGGAGGGGGAGGAGCCCCTGGAGAGCTCACCATCAACTGGACTGTAAGTGGGCGGGGACAGAGAAGCAGGCAGGTGTCTTGCCTCTCAGGAGTCACGCCCCTTTCCCTCCTGTCATAGTTTGTCTCCAGACACAGTGCCCGCAACAGAAAGGACCGATGAAGTCTTATTTGGAAGCTGGCAGCTTCCTCCCCCACGCCCCATGCATCTCTCACGAATCCTTTGAGGAGGCACAGGCCTCCCAGGGCCACTCCTCTGGGTGAAGAATGGGTGGAGTCAGATGAATGGGTGGGGACACATACCCACGACCCCTGGCCCATGCCATGCTCTTGCCCTCAGCCCATGTCACGGGAGTACCAGAATGGAGACGGTTTCGGCTACCTGCTGTCCTTCCGCAGGCAAGGCAGCTCCAGTTGGCAGACCGCCCGGGTGCCCGGTGCTGATGCCCAGTACTTCGTCTACAGCAATGACAGCATCCATCCCTACACACCCTTTGAGGTCAAGATCCGAAGCTACAATCGCCGGGGAGATGGGCCCGAGAGCCTCACTGCGATAGTGTACTCAGCAGAGGAAGGTGGGCTGTAGGGGGCCTGGCCCTCCTTGACTTCCTGGCACAGGGAGGGAGGGGGGTGCCATGGGAGGAGAAGCAAGCCTGGGGTGCACTTGGTGTCCCCTGGGCTTCATCCTGAGCACTGGGCTTCATTTTGGGCCCTGGGATTCCCCCAAAATCCTAAGCAGATACATCCCTAGTCAAGGTCAGTCACTCTGTGGGATACAGAGGTGTCTCGGCAACATATGCCCATTCTTTATTGGTCCCTAGAGCCCAGGGTGGCCCCTGCCAAGGTCTGGGCCAAGGGGTCCTCATCCTCAGAGATGAACGTGAGCTGGGAGCCTGTGCTACAAGACACGAACGGCATTCTCCTGGGGTATGAGGTGAGCACCAACTGGGGCCAAAAAGAGGCAGGGCTAGGCTTTCCGAGTAGGGGAACATCTGACAGCTTACTAGTCATTCCTCTCAGATCACTAATTCTTCAGCAAGAGGATCAAAGGAAGAAGGAAAAGCCCAGGCCCCGTATTGTCAGGGAGAGCTCCTGACATCAGGCTGTGCCTCCCAGGGTTGGCTCCTGATTTCAGCACAATAGATTAGACAGACCACTGGGAGCAGAAGCTAGTTCCACTCTTAGCCCTTGATTGAAGACTAAGGTCTGATATTCCACTGGTGACTGGAGTTGTGTGTACTGGGCACTGAGGAGAGAGCTACTTTACAAGCACACGCATGCGTTTCATGTCCCAGTAAATGCTCCAAGATAGTACCTGAGTGAATGAGATGAACATTACATTGAGAGTCGGCATCCAGGATCTGAAGTGTAGGAGGCAGAGGCAGCCGCAGGTCTGCGGTAGACCCTGGCACTCTGCTACTCTCTGGCACTAGAGTGAGCTTGCTGGGCATGGTCTAAGTGATGGGGGAGCTTTGGAAGGCTCGAAGATTGTAACAGCCTGGGCCTTTCTCACCTCTGCTCATCTCCCCACTAGCCACCGACTTCTTTCCTCTCATACCCTGGATACCTTCCTTGGAGTAGACACTGTTGAATAGCCATAGTTGCAGGGACTCACAATCACATGACCTTGCTTTCTGGGTCACCTGACCTAGTGCGCAGGTTATCAAACTAGAGTTTACCATGGGACCAGCCTGAGTAGGAGAGGAGCATGGAGACCGTGTAGCCAAAAGCTTTGCCATGCGCTTTAACATATCCTGCTCCTCGTAGATTCGCTACTGGAAAGCCGGGGACAAAGAAGCAGCCGCTGACCGAGTAAGGACAGCAGGGCTAGACTCCAGTGCCCGAGTCACCGGCCTGTACCCCAACACCAAGTACCACGTAACTGTGAGGGCCTACAACCGGGCTGGCACTGGACCAGCCAGCCCTTCAGCCGATGCTATGACCATGAAGCCCCGTGAGTGCCAGGGATGAAGAAGGGTGTGTGCCATGGGGTAGGGACTATTCCTGTCACATGGTCAGCACTAGGCAGAAGGTCAGAGGACTACTGAACATGATCATGGTCTCTGAGGCATCTTCTGGATTGTCATGGTGACAGATTGTTCTGAGAATTCCTGCCATATGGGTGGGCACCAGAAAGGGGCTGGCTAGTGGTAAAGGAAGGGTGGCCACGGAAGCATATGGCCATGTCTCCAATCTCTCCTCCCCTGGCAGCGCCACGACGACCTCCTGGCAACATCTCCTGGACTTTCTCAAGCTCCAGTCTCAGCCTTAAATGGGACCCCGTGGTTCCTCTCCGAAATGAATCTACAGTCACTGGCTATAAGGTGAGAAAGGGACACACAGGCCTGCCATGAGGAGAAATGGCTCTCATTTTTCCATTGGTCACAGGGACCTGCAATCCCTAGCAGAGTGGCATCTGGGGCCAGGAGAAACATGAAGGACAGGCGCTCTGGGTAGTTTACGGTAGAGACTATAGAAACAGGTTCATGGTATGGCTGCATGAAGGTCAGGTCAGGGATGGGCTGGGGGGCTCTGACAAGACAGCTTAGCTGCTTGCACACTTACCTCCCACCAGTGAGAAGCTTGGCCAATGAGAAATTGAAGGAAGCAAGAAGGACCCCTTGAGGGTCCAGGAGGCTGTATCTGGAAACTTCTATCCCACAGATGCTGTATCAGAATGACTTGCACCCAACTCCTACACTCCACCTCACCAGCAAGAACTGGATAGAAATACCAGTACCTGAAGACATTGGCCACGCTCTGGTACAGATTCGAACCACAGGGCCTGGAGGGGATGGGATCCCAGCAGAAGTCCACATTGTGAGAAATGGAGGTACTGTCCCTCCCTTCCCCCCTTCTACCTAATCCCTCAGCAGTATTGATCCACCAGACACTGGATTGTCCCCAAGAGCCAACTCTAACCTAGACCCCCATAAGGAGAAAGGAAAAGACAAGCAATGAATAGTACCCATGCCACTGTCCCCTCCCTACCCTAGAGCCACCCCAAGGTAAGGAGGGAGTGTACCTCTTTTATTGAATGCAAGGGACTGGAGTCTAAGAGCAAAGGCCAATGCTGCATGGGTAAGGAAGAACACCACTAGTCTTCAGTTCCTAAGGCCTCCGTATGACTTTCCTCCAGAGACCTCTGGGTTCTTTTGTAAGGGCAGGGCTGGGAGGCTCACTCAGACACGCAATTTTTTTGCTGCTGGTTTCAGGCACAAGCATGATGGTAGAGAGCGCAGCCATCCGCCCTGCCCATCCTGGTTCCATGTTCTCCTGCATGGTGGTACTGATGCTCACTGGCTGCCAGAAGCTCTGATCTCAACACTGCCTGCCACACCCAAGCTGGACACCCACCCTAACAGACACAGTGGCTGGCCGCAGCCCCCCTCCAACACCAAGGTGGTCCAACACTGTGCCTGAGAGTGGTTGGCTTAGACACCTACTCCCAACAGTACCCTTTATGTAGGAGGTAGGATATTTCTATTCTGCCACAGGATAGAACCATGCAAGGAATTTTTCTTTAAATCAAGAGGCACTGGGCAGTGACTTCCATGATAATAATGGGCTTAATGCCTGCACCCCTTGGGGTCCCGGACAGAAGGAACAGACCTTTGGATAGAAGGTATTTAATATACATCTTCAGATCAAGCAGATGGCCCTTTGGGGCCACAATTGGGCACTGCCATCTGAGATCAGAGTCCCAGGCCCAGCAGGAACACGGGCAGCAGTGGGCTGCCCTCTACGAAGCAGAGGGACCTCTTCTTGTCCTCGTTGGAGAAGCACCACAGCTGGTCCCAACACGGTCTTCCATGGCTCCCTGGCAGTCCTTCTCAGTAGCCAAGAACAAGGCCCTGGGCTACTGGGGACAGGAGCTCAAGGGGGTTGAGAGGCTACAACACCTGATGGAAAGGGGCACCAGCCTAAGTGGCACCATCCCGGTGGCACTGCCCTCTCAGCCAGCACTGCCAACCCAACCCTGTCGTGCTCCAGATGGAATGACTGAGTGACAGGGCCACTTCAGGTGGCTCTGTGACTAAAGGGCTTGTCTCGAGGAGTTGCCTTGCCTCATCAAGATGCTTCCTTCATGGACCCTCCAGGGTATGGGCCAAAGATGTCCATCTGAATGCCGCTCTCTTCCCTTCAGCTCTGCTGCAGATTTGTGCCTGCCTTCACCTCCCATAACTACAGGCCCTGGAAACCAGCTCTCAACACAGCATCCATTCTTTGCCCTGGGATGGAGAGGCATCTGAGAAGGGCCAGCACCAATGTGGCCCTGCCTGCTTCCAGGAATACCCTCCATCAGCTGGCCACACCTTCTCCCCAAACTGCCTGGACTACCCTCTTAAGTCCCCAGAAGAAGAAAGGGTTAATAAGGTGGTAGTGTGGTGTGGGAACAGCCTGCCGTGAGTTTTGAGTGTGTTACCAGTGACAGACCAGACTACCAGAGCTGAAGAAGCCTTATAGCTTGACTTATCCATACCCTGCACTTAACAGATGAGAAAACAGAGGTCCAGAAAGGGTTAGGGACTTTTTAGGATCACATGGTCTGTAAGTGACAAGGCTTGGTCAAGCACCAGAGTCTCCTGCCCACCTGTGGGAGGCTCTGTGGAGGGAAGAGGTGTGGTACTGAGCAGTCACAGCCTGGTCTCTCGGATGGCCGAGGACTCTGGAGGATGAGCCTGCTGGGAAGATCAACATGGATGAGTCGTTCCAAGGCACAGGCAGATTCCAGGAGTCAGCGGCCTGAGGCAGGCTTCTGCTGGGAACTCAGCAGGGAACGCTGGCTGGAAGCCTCTCGGGGGAAGAGGCCAAAGCAAGGACAGAGTTCCCTGGACCAGGACCCTGTGGCAGCCTGACTAGAAAATCCCAGTGTCCACTCCCTGGCCCATGGGAGCAGCAGAGCAGGCGTTTCGAGAGGCCCTTGCCCCGTTGTTCCTTGGGCCATTTCTGTAGTTTACAGTTAGAGCTCTATTTTGTTATGGGTTTTTAAACTTTAAGCCCTGCTCTGTTTTTCTGGGCGGGTTTATGTTAGTATTTACCCACTACAATTTTTTAAAGATGTACACTCGCATACCTTTCCTCTGCCACCTCCAAACCTCCCCCTAGCTAAGGACTGCTTCCTTGGAGCTGATCAAACCCACCCTCTTCTGCTCCTAGCACTTCACGTACAAGGGTGCTAGGGGCTCAGCCATGTGATCATTCTCCCTCACGTGGACCCCAGAGTGGATCTAGCATCCCTCCTCATCCTATGCTGGCTGGGATTTGGCTCTGGCCTAGTCCTGGAAAACCCTAGCTAGCCCTAAAAAGGGGCACCTGAAACCTTCCAAGGTTTACCTATTTCTCACTGCCTTGGGCTTCAGGAGGGGTGCTAGAGAAATGGGTAATTAGTGGTTGGGTAGGGTGGGCTGGTTTGGCACTGAACCTAGTTAGGGAGGTGAGAGGCTACAGCCCCTAAGCTTTTCTTCTAACAAGGTCCATGAAAAGCAGGCAAGCTGCTGGGAGACCTGAGAAGAGGAAAACCTTAGCCCTGTGCAGGTAGCATTTGTAGTGGGGAGGTGAAGCTGTGCCAGCCGCTTGGGGCTTCAAGTGGAGTGTTAGCTAAGGTGTAGAGAGACCAAATGTGACTCCCGAACATGTGAGCTTGTAAATGGGAAAAAAGCCTCTTGCTGAGGGAACTTGGACCTTAGCTGGCTTGGGAGGGAGGGAGGAAGGGCTAGATCAAATGGCTTCTCAGAGTCTCTTCCTGGCCAAGGGTCCTCTTGATTTCTGTACAGGCTGGGGAAGCTGTTGGACCGGCCCCTGCTATGGTCTTGACTGTTAAGAGAGTCCATCCATTCAGGATAGAGGTGAAAGGGACAGCCACAACCAGGCATTCTGCCAAGGTGTAACAGGCAGGAAATGCCCTGAGGGCTAGGGACAAAGATGCCTATAAATACCTCTTGAGGGGCTGGGAGGCGCCCTCCGTTCTGTTCATATAAGGACTCAGGCCACCACACTGAGCTTCTTGCCATCTGATGGTACCAATGAGTGATTCTGCCATCTAGGGCAGCAGGTAACCCTGACAGTAGGGGAATAGGGAGGCGATGGGGCAGGGATGAGAAGCTCGACAAAAAAAACAGGAGAGAAGCCAAGGTGAGAGAAGCCTTCAGGAATAAGGAAGGGGCTTCTTTTGGGTAACCTTTGAGGTATTTCCAGTGTTCTTTCGGATCTTGGTTGGGTGAAGTCCTGACTTGAGAAGTGGGAGGTGCTGAGTCCTTCCAGAGCTGAGACCTTAGACCCAAAATGCCTAGCACAGGGAAGCCGTAGAGGTACCGTCTGCAGCTTATTTAAAAAGCCATCAGTGGGAACGATCCACAGAACAGTCCTTACAAACTAGTGCCTTCCCCAGTGCCATCCTAGCCTGTACTCTAGCCAAGAGCTCAGCGTGGCTAGCCGAGCTATCCTTCCCTCACGCCTTTCCCAGCAACAGAGGCACCTTTTCTTTTCCTAGTTGTCAAACAGCCAATAGGGCTCCTGCATGCCAGGGGGACAGCAGTATCCTCATACCTGTTAGGAGTTTAAGTGTGGCGCTTGGTCTCGCTAGCTGAGACCATACCTTGCCAGGGAGTCTCCAGGTGGAAGTTAAGAGGTATCCTAAGGGACATCAAGATGCTCACTGGAAAAAGTGCTGGCAGCTAGGGGTGGTGTGTGCCTCTTGAACTGTATGTGGTTCCAGGCCTTGGGAAAGCAGGGCATTAAAGAAAATGGGGGTGGGGGGGAGAGGGGCGGCAGAATCAAACAGCTCTGTTCAGAGCCCCACATCTAGGGCCCTTAGTTTCTTTAGAGGAGATGCAACCTGCCTTGGCATCAGATACCTCCAACGTAGCCCCCATTTCAGAGCCCACAGAGCTCTGAGCTCAGGGCTTTACTGGACCACTGACTGATGTGCAGCTCCTCCTCCCCAGCCCACTGTTCGCTCTTGTAGTAGTAATTTATTGACTCTGGTAGCAAGCAGTTCTTAAATAAAGATGTTTTCTCAACCTGGCTAGGCAGCTGACAGCAGCTGCGCATCTTACCTCATTACAGCCTGTCTCCTGGGCCTGTCCTTCAGCCAGTACATCCACCCCTCACAAGGCCAACTCTGAGGAAGCTGTGCACACAGTCCACACTGCTTCCTCCAACCAAAGAAAAAGGCAGGCCGGGAGACTTGCAGACAGACAGAGGCCGAGCGCTATTGGCATCCTAACAGGTTTCACCTAATGGTGGTCAACATGCTGGAGGGGGGTGGAGCCACTTCCAGTTCCTCTGATTTCAATCTGAAGTATTGACTCCCTGGTCCCAAAGGAGAGTCTCCCCATGAAGAGATTAATGTCCCCAACTAGTATGGAGGTGACCGTCACCTCTGTTGTTCGATCAGGGTGGCACAAAGTGGTGGAACTCCTAGTCAATTTCCAGCCTCGACACTTTCCTATCAGACTTCCCTTCCAGGTAAGCACGAACAGGGATACACGCAGGCAGTTCCAGTTTGGTTTTCAGTGACAAGTAGGTAGGACACATGTTGTGCCCCAGTTTTTTTGTTTTGTGTGTGCTTGTTTTTGTTTTGTTTTTTTGTTTGGAAGAATAGGAAGGTGAATAGAGGCCTCTCGAATCAATGCTTAGCTTTCTGACCAGAGTCCTTCCAGCATGGCAGGGAGACCACACAGACTTTAGTTTTTAGTCACCGTTCACCTTCCCAGGGCAGTTATATACACAAGACTCAGGGAACTGAATTGAGGGGGGCTTGCTGCTGAAACCAGAGCCAGGTAGATGCTAAGCGGGATCCTGCGAAGTTGCCCTGGTTGGCCATGAGCTCACTATGTAGCCTAGCTTGGTCTTGAATTAGTTTGCCTCAGTCTCCTGATTGGCTGGGATTACAGGAATTTGCCACCTCGACCAGTCAGAACTATGCTAATGTCTTTACAAAGCCCATCTGGGTCCTTTGTTCTCCTTTTCGATCAGTTGCATCAAATCCTGAGTCAAAATTCAAGCACCCAAAGCACAGAGAGGCGCCTATGAGAGAGCTAGCCGCCTTAGGCTTGACTACTGCTCTGCCACAGAATGCTGGCCAAGTGTTAAATGTCTTGTCCTAGGTGGTTTCCATCTACAAAATGTGAAGCAGGAGCCTTCAGCAGTACGGTACCAAGTTTCTTCCACACAGACAGAATTCATCACCGACCCTTTAACAATGAGCTATCCCTGAATGTTTTGGCAGACTGCCTAGGACTGAATGACATAACAGGCCCCAAACCCAGCACTTCAGTTTACAAAACAGCTTACCTCAGGGGATCTCTCTGGGGTGCCTCCAGACACCTGTGGCAAAGACCAGGCTGTGACAGACAGGGGTAACCTCTCAGCCTCCTGGTGTGGCACAGTAAGTATGCATCTATGTAGGGCTCTTTTCAGCGTTGAACAGCCACTCCTCATGAGCCCAATCACAAGGATATGGCAAAGTCCAGGTTGAGGGACAGTATCTAAGACAAGCCTGATTCTTCAGTGCATTGATGGCATGAGTAAGGTGAAGGACTTGCTAAGAGACCAAAGAGAAAAACATCGAATGGAGCACACGAAATCTTTGATTCTGGATTAAGATTATGCTAAAAAAAAAAAAAAAAGCTTTAGGGGTTTTAAAAATAGAAACCTGAACAGAATCCAGCTGTGAGACTGGCAACTGCTGGTTTTTCTTGGTGTGATACAGGCACATGGCTATGCAGGAGAAAGCTCAGCTGGTCATCAAACGCTAGGTATGGAGGTGCACATTTGTAATCCTGGCACTGGAGAGGCAGAGACAAATGGATTCCTACGCCTCACCAGCCAGCCAGCCTATCTTTATCTGTGAGTCCTATGTCCCAGCAAAAGACCCTGTCTCAAACAAACAAGGCCCCTTTCCCAGTAGATGTCACATGAGGAACAACCACACAGGTTGACTTCAGGCCCCTGACCTCTATACCCATGCATCCACATATACTCATATACGCGCGCGCGCGCGCACACACACACACACACACACACTCAGAGTCATCTTCCTACCTAGTTATCAAATGATTCCACAAAATCAATATATATCTAGAAGCATTCTTGTGGTGACTCTGGATGTTGAGTCTATGGGTGGGGTGGTGGGGTGAAGGAGATGCCCTCCAGCATTTGAATACTTGGTTCCTAGTTTGGTGGCTGTTTTGGGAGGACAGGTGTGACCTTGCCAGAGGAAGTTATGGCACTGGGGGTGGACTTAGACGTTGATCTCCCTCTGCTTCCTGCTTTTGACTTGAGAAAGGAACTCTCAGCTGGTGCTTCAGCCCTCTGCCACAGCTCCATCTGTCATCATGGACCCTGTCCCCTTGAACTGTAAACCCCAAATAAACTTCCTAGGTTGCTTTTCTCGTGTTTTATCACAGCAACAGAAATGTAACTAATTTGGGGTGGGAGTCACCAAACCTTTTAAAAAGAAAACACTAGTCATCCTTTGGTTATAATTTGAACTGGATTAGCATCTCTGGGTTGGGGCTCAGAAATGTTTAGTGTTCAAAGTCATCCAGGTGATTCTGGCACAGCTAAGGAAGAGGAGTGTGGGGGCTCGGATCCCAGCACTCCTGTAGCTCCATAAAAGGAAGGAGAAATGTTCTCCTGCTCTCAGCTGGTGCCCAGGAGCCTTTCCCCCATGGGTTCCATAAACCAATCACCTCAGGCTCCCCCTGAATGACCCTTAAGGGGCTTAAGACTGGATTTCCTCAAGAGAAACCAAGGCAGCGGTCCTCCTTTGGGGACTTCGGTGGCTTTAAGAAACTAGTACACTTGTCCTTTCCAGGAACACAAACCCCAAGTACAGATAATGCAAAACAGAGGAGCACAGCAAAGTCTGCAGTGACCAGGAGCCAGTGTTTTGCCAGGACATCCAATTTAATACTGAATCCAGAGGGCTATCTAGGGAGGACAGGGAGGGCAGAGAACCTATCAACACTTAAGACTGTCTATCCGCTGACTCTGATGTCATGCTAATAACCCTTCCAACACAGAGCCATACAAAGCAATCTGTCCAATGCATGTTCTAGGAAACCCAAGGAATGTAAGAGCCAGGACAACTATGGGGCAATTTCTTTTTTTTTTTTTTTTTTTTTTTAGGTTTTTCGAGACAGGGTTTCTCTGTATAGCCCTGGCTGTCCTGGAACTCACTCTGTAGACCAGGCTGGCCTCGAACTCAGAAATCCACCTGCCTCTGCCTCCCAAGTGCTGGGATTAAAGGCACGCGCCACCACCGCCCGGCAATGGGGCAATTTCTACACGAGAAATTTTACATAAAATAACCAAGAGTTAGGCTGTCATACAGTCCCTGTGAATTATTATTTTTATTGAACAAAAATAAAAAGTTTCCCAAAATGAAAGGCTGCAATTAGTACATCTGGTCCATACATACTGATCAGAGAGGTGGAGTGGGGGTGAGAGGCACACACACTGTGAAGCACGGCAGAAAAGCAAGCTTGGAAGACAGAACTCCTCCTAGGAACAGAAGCAAAGCCTGCAGTGGCTCTCCTGAGCACCTAGTATCAAGGGAACCTGAGTACAATGGTGGATGCTGTCCTGAACTACCATGAAGTTGCATCCTCCAAGCCTCCTAGCCAACTCTGGCTGAGAGTCCTCTTTTGCCACTTGACCGTCAGAGGCACAAGACACTCGCATACAAGCTAGCTCAGCTTCCTGGGCACCCAGGCAGCCTCCTAGGAGGAAGGCATGTATTATAAGCTGATGAGATTCCTATTGCCATCGGTCCCTCCCAAGACCCTGCAGACAGCAATGCTCACCAACACACCGCCAACCACTCCAGCAGCAATCCCTATGCCCAAGGCTGATGTCACTTTCTTTTGCCACACTGGGAGGTGAGGCTTAGACTCGTTGTCGAGATTAACTTCCCAGCCCTCGTCTACCAACTTCTGATTCTCAGTAAGGGACTGCTGGAAATTTAGGTTTACCAAGTTTGGAGGAAGGACCCTTAGCCCAAAATAGAGCCTCTTGACAAGTTTCAGGTTTTTTAGCCGCTGCACGTCACATCGATACGTCCCAGAGTTATACTCATAGGCCGGTTTAAATCGTAGAAAGGGGGAGTTGGCTCGGAAGGGTTTAAAAATCTCATCATTAGTAGAGATGATGCCCTGAGCAAGCTTCCAGGTGAAGCGGAAAGCTTCCTGCCCCTCCTTCAGGATGTCTGGGCTTAGACAGCTCAGCTCAAACTCCTTCCCATGGACAATGGTGAAATGGAGCATTCCACAGATCCAGTTGGTCAGACACTCCAAACGCTGGGATTTGCAGTCCCTCCTCAGTCCATGAGGGCCCACCAAACAGTCTGTCTCTTCCTTGTAGCCAAGGCCACATGTAACACTGCATGCTGTGGTATTGACGACGACTCTCCCCACAGCTTGTTGTAGTTTCTCAGGGACGTCCAACGGTTCAGGTGCCGTCAATACCAAAGGCAGGTATGTTATCAATACCAGGCTCCCAAGGATAAGAGCAGTGGCCCCAGTCTTCATGACTCAGTAAGTATTTTATCAGCAGGCATTCCAGATGAATGTTCTATCACACTAGAACAGATCCTCCAGCTTGGAAGAGCCCTGAGCACTGAGAGATTATAATGTATAGCTGTCAGCAAAACAGACACATACACAGATGTGTACAGAAGCTCGGTCCATATTCCCAGGTGAGGCCACAGGCAGGAAGACTTTCACAATACTGTTGTTTGACTCTCTAAGCTTACTTGCTTAAGCCTGCCAGGGGCATCTTCTCAGGTATAATTCTTGTCACTTCCTAATGAACTTAAACCCACAGGCTTGAGAAGAAAAAAAAAGGAAAAGACCTCAGAAGCTGAAGTGAATTTCCATGTTACCCCAACTCTTTCCCTCCCTTCCAAACTGTGGGAGACTTTCAAAGTCCCATGCTAAATCTGATCAAATATGAAAGCCAGTCTTATGAAAGGGGTGAGGCAAGGCTGGGTTAGGATATTGAGTATCTTGAATAATTTACTATGAATATATCTAAACCACATCTGTTAAAAAGATAACTCTGGCTGGGTGTGGCAGCGCACGGGTACTCAGGAGGCAGAGGCAGGTGGATCTCTGTGAATTCAAGGCCAGCCTGGTCTACAGAGTGAATTCCAGGACAACCAAGGCTGTTACATAGAGAAACACTGTCTTGAAAAAACAAAAGAGATAACTCTGGACTGGAGTCACCTGACTCACTAAATTCCCATCTTTCCCCTTGTCCATTTCAGGAAGGCCACTTTGAACACCGCGCCTGAAAACCCCTTTCCCAGTGTTAACTACCTTTCTCTGTACAGACTTTCAAAGGAATGGAAAGCAAGGCATAGTGACAACAGCCTGGAAGAGGCAGGACTGCTGGCAAACTCAAGGCCAGCCTGGGCTAAACAGGCTTTTGAGAAACAGACTGAGAAAAGAAAAAGCTTTAGTGGAGTGCGTCAGAACACTTGCCGAGCATTTGTGAAGCTCGGGTTTGCTCCCCATCACCTCACACACTGGGCGTGTAGCACAGCCCTTTTCCCAGCACTCACAAAGATCACCGAAGATCACAAGTTCCAGGTCACCTTCAGCTACACACAAAGTGTGAGACCAGCCCGAGTTACAGACACTAAAGGGCACTGAGGGAGAATTTAGTCCAACACACCCTTCCAAAGGAGCAAATGAGGGCGCAGAGGCAGCCCGTCCTGTTCCAGGTACTCTCTTCTAAGTGAATCAGGACCTGCTTACTGAGGATAAATGATGCTGCCTGACTCTAGTCAGTTCTAGACATCACAGAGGAGCTCATTGTTTGCATCAGTGAAGGTTGCTATGAAACAGCTATGATGCTCAAGATGGGTTCTTAGTGACAGAACAGATTAGTAAACAGACAGATGTGGTAATCATTAAAACCAGTGAGTTTCTGAGCCATCTTAGTCTCTATGAGACAGTGACTATTCTATATTGGTGTTAAAGTTACTTCATCAGAGAACAGGACTAACAAGGAAGAATTTAACTACATGTAGACTAACATGGATCTTTGGAAGGCTAGAACCTCTAGAGTGCACTACTGTACCCTCCCAGAATGCCTAGCACTGTGGCCTCTTCAAAACTTATATGGAGTTAAAGAGTATGAAGAGAAATTCCTATGTGACTGTTTTCATTAACATCAGCTTTTGACTCAAATCATTTATTTCTAGTTTGTACAACAGAAGAACTCCAAACTGCCTGACCTTTCCGGATCCAAATGACCACAGGACAGATCTAAACGCCACACGTATTGTCTATTGCGCAAACACAAAGGTGGCTGCTGAGGTCTACGAGCAGGCAGTGTTTACAAACAAACATGTATACTTGTGGTTTAATAAACATCCAATTTTATTTACAAAGCATTAAAGCTTTAGCAAGAAGTATCCAAGGCTAAGTCTCATCTTGTACAAAACTACAGAACATTTTAAGAAACAAAACAGAGAGAGGCAGGGAAGATCACAGCAAGGAAGAAGAGAATATACATATATTACACAATCAAAAATCTGAGCTGAAAGTGGATGGAAGGTTCTAGAAGCTGACGAAAAGATTCCAAAAGCATAAATAATTATTAGGAGCTGCTGCCAGACACAATCCGGCAGGGTTTGAGCTGATTTACTCAGTAGCTCGTTAATGGAAATGGACACAGCATTAGCATCCAGATGGAGGAAATCAAGCCACTTCACACAGGGAAGGCAGGAACCCCTGTATCAGTTTGCACACCACTACGATGTGCTGTACAGACATGACATGGAGATAACGTGTACAAATAAAAACATGTCCTGTGAGCCACTTACCAATCACAACCATTGGTCTCACTCACACTTGAGGAAGCAGCACCAGAATGACACTGGAGACTTCCTGCTGTGTCCCCTGTCACCTCTACCCCACAGTACAATGTAATCAATGGGTTTGGCTGTCTGAAGGAGCCTCCACCAACTGATAGAGATTTCACAATTAGCATAGTATTTAAACCTCCTTTCCGTGCTGAGAGAGTATGACCCAGGGCAAGTCAAGCTATTGCCAGAGGCGTCACTAACCCTTTGCACACTCGGCTTCCTGACTTTGGATTTTCAGAAAATTTCAAACACTTATTGTACAAATCCATTCAATTTGCTATTTTTATTAAAAGAACAGCAAATGCAGAGAGAGCCAGAGTGAGAAAGAGAAGGGTAAAAAGCTAAGCAACCTTTCACAGAAAGGAAGTTGAGTGAAAAGACAGTAAAAGGGACGTGGCTCCAGGAAAGGATACACTACGGCTGCTGGGGACAGGTTCTCCACAGGAAATGATTTAACGAACAAACCTGATCTTTGATTTCAAGTGGGCTGCTGTTGCTTTGATTTTGGGGATCTCAGGTCAGTCCCTGCACAGTGCGCCACACCCATAAAAAACAAACCTTGTGGAGAAACACACCTTGCTTTGTTTCTAACTCTGGAAGTCAACACAGGTAAAGTAATATACAAACTACTGATGATTCTTAGCTGGAGATGGATAAAACTAATCATACCCCAAAACCATGATTATTCAAACAGATCTGATACTGGAAAACATGCAATGCAAGGGAAACCCCTGATTCTCTAGAGCCCAGCCTCCTGAGCAAAGGTTCTGGTAAGACAGAGTGATATGGGCCTTCTCTCTTCCTTCCTTTCCTGCCAGTTTGAAATCTTTCGAGCACTTGCTTTTCTGCCCAACCTTTATACACAATATAGAAATACAGGAAGCATTCAGGAGGGGAAAGTTATGAATGAAAGAAACAGAAAATGCATCAGTTTTCCTAGGTACTGGTAGCAAATTTTCAGAAAAGAACAAGTCACTCGAGGACATGCATTGAGGATGGAAGGCAAACAGGAGATGGGAAATGACATGTCCAAAGGTGTGACTTCAACAGTTAGGTGAACAAAACATGGGCATTCTTCACCAGCAACACAACCTCGTGTGAAGTTGAAGTGGGTCAAATCTCCTGGCGTCTTCACGCATCCTCGTTCCTGAGAGCCTATTTGGACTTATGCTTGAAAGGGAAGGCAGGGATGTGTGCTCTTCTTCCATAATTCACTTCTTCATTCAAACATAAAATCCACTCCTTCACCTCCTAGGTGGGAGGCAGAGGCCTTTGTTTTCAACTAAAGCCAATCTTAGATGATTGGCCACACTGTCCAAAGGCTACCTGACGACAAAGTGAGAAGAACCAAGAACTTCACGGTCTTCATAGTAGTTCTGAGATTGCTCCTCCTGCTAAAGAGATTAGACACCAAAAGATTCCTTTTAGTATTTCAGGCAGGCATACATCGGCTAAGGATGTATCCCTTTGAAGAAATATGCATAACCCAACTCCCAATCACTCTTCACTGAACAACCACCCATCCTGTTTCAGCACTGTCCCAATGTGTTCCGAGGAGTGTAAATGGATGCGCATCTATATAACTGCTAAGCTGATGACCAGGCTCTCTGGTGATTGCAACAGACAAAGTAAGGGTGCTGACCCTTTCAGTCTTTCACATGTTAGACCAAGCAGTCACTAAGATTAACAGTGAATAAGACATCCTCTGTTCAAGCCCCACTGTTCCTTAAGTGACAGTCACATCCTTACTATCTTGGAGCCCAGATGAGGTATGATGCTGACAAGACCTACTGTCTGTGTTTCTGTGCACCAAGAACTGCTAAGAGAACAGAATCCTGAATAGTAAGATCAAATAGCCACTTCCCTGATGACTCCATAGAAGCTGTTCAACTTCTGAGGGACATCTTTAAATGGGCTGCTGTAAGATATTAACTAAGAGGTATAAAAGAGAACAAGGTGAAGAAACGCCTCCTGGGTAGAACTTAAGTGAGGGTTACACAATACCTGGAGTTGGACAATGGTGAAAAGTAACTGCATAAGTAATAAAAGAAAGGTGTTCATTTACAAAGTTGCTCTGAATGTTATTTTTATTTATTTTTTTAAAGATTTTTTAATTTTATGAATGAGTGTTCTATGTACACCTGTATGCCAGAAGAGGGCGTCAGATCCCATTACAGATGGTTGTGAGCCACCATGTGGTTGCTGGGAATTGAACTCAGGACCTCTGGAAGAGCAGTCAGTGCTCTTAACCACTGGGCCATCTCTCCAGCTCTGAATGTTATTTTTAAAATGAAGCTCTAATATATAAACGAAAACTGACAATAAAAGCAGTCACACTTGCTGAGGACAGATGGAAATTAAGACAAGATACAAGCTTTCTACTGAATTCTGTATTGATAAAAGTAAAACTTTATAATTTCAAAAGACATGTTTGTATTTGGCACTTGTTTCTCAAATCTCCTTCAATATAAAACACAAAGAATTTGCTGAGTTGATTTAAAACTTAAGATAACAGAATACAGTCTACTAG
This sequence comes from Grammomys surdaster, assembly GCF_004785775.1. Classification (NCBI taxonomy): domain Eukaryota; kingdom Metazoa; phylum Chordata; class Mammalia; order Rodentia; family Muridae; genus Grammomys; species Grammomys surdaster. The sequence continues at coordinate 1,982,338 of NW_021604603.1, read as the reverse complement.
ACTCAGTTCATTTACTTCTTTCACTACCTGCTCCCATAGGTACCCTGACCAACTGAGTTTTCAGGTTACAAATTAGCACAGCACTGCCAATCGAACTATTAATCATGATGGAAACAAGTGGTTTGGTTACAAGTTGACACCTTTAATAAATAGGTACTCCAGACAAGTAATGAGTACCTTCTACTGTCCAAAATAGTTCACAGTCCTCTATCATCCCCACCCTTAAGAAAGACAGCATGCATATTTACACATAGAGGCTTACTGAGGCATTAGGCAGCAAACTAAAATCAGAGCAAGCAACACTACTAGCAAGGAAATATGTAAGAAAACAGCTCTACAAGGCCTGCAGCATCTGGCTCATAGAAACAATACTTAGTTGCATCATACAGGAAATCTCCAGCAAAACAATATGAAGAAAAAAACTCAGCTTGCGATTCAGTTATTTTTGATCTATTTTAGTAGAGCCTAATTCAGGATGGCTAAAGAGAACATTCAGACATGATTTCCAATCCTTCATTGGTCAACTAGGAGGATCATACAGAACGAGACAGAATATCCAACTAGGTATCAAGTCTTAGTAGAACCCATAAATTAGTCTTTGAGAGAGTAATTATTTCTAAAAAAGAGAGAAAGAAGGGTAAATGAGCAGTTAACTCACTACTGGCATTTCTAACCAGGGTTGTGGCAAGTGATTAGATAGGTCTAACTCCAGAAGGCAGTGATAGTTGCTCCAAAGTAAGGCAATCTGCATGGTGTTTCTCTAAGCAGCAGCTCTTCTGCTCATTTTGGCCTTTGACACCTTCAACGGATCCAGGTATATATCAAGCCACTAGTGTCTATCATGGGGGGCGGGGTAAGATTCTATTTGTGACAAACCAGTGCTTGTGGCATTGTGCTGGTGAGGAATCTTAAGTCTTGGGTAACAAGGAAAATGGAGCTTGTGCTCTCACCTCAAGCTCGGGAAGGTAACAGAAACACAGATTAGACAATGGTGTCAACAGGCCTGTCCCTAGAGTCTCCAACTCGGGGTTACTCTTATCAGGCTTCCTTGAGAGGTATCCTCATGAGTGCTGGCCCTCCTATGCAATTCAACACTAACAAGGTATGGGACATCAAAATCTGGAGTCAGTGGCCCCAGACTCCAGATTGACAGTGGTCTATTTGCCTTCCAATTTCCTCTTGATCCTTAGTCTGTTGTAACATGTAACATACAATGGCAGCTTTTTGTTAAGAGTCATTAAGGTTTACAAAATGTATTCTGTAGTAAACGGCCATTTGCACATACTAATAAAGAGCTATCATTTATTTGGCTGGAGCATAACACAGCTTACCCCTACAATTCTGTCCTCAAAATTTTGACACTAATGCAAAAATTATCCAGTCAAAAGGAGTTCACACCTTTGATCCCAGCACTCAGAAGGCAGAGAGGCAGGTGGATCTCCATGAATTTGAGGCCAGCCTAGTCTATGAAGTGAGTTCCAGGACAGTCAGAGCTACAAAGAGAGACTCTGCCCCGACTGTCCCCCCACCTACCCTCCCCCCAAAAAAGAAGGGGGGGGGCACAGAAATGAACCTTTAACACAATCCTCAGAGCAGACTGTTTTGTTTCTGCAGTGCAGAGAGTAGAACCTATGGCCTTGCACATGCTAGGCCAGTTCTAACACTGACCTATACCTGACACTGTGGGCTAATATTTAAAGAGATCTCTGCTACAGGTATTTTGGATGAGTTTTATTTTTTTAATATCTGGTGGAAAACAATTCCTTTTTTTTTGTATTTGTTTTTTTGGTTTTTCGAGACAGGGTTCTCTGTGTAGCCCTGGCTGTATTGGAACTCACTCTGTAGACCAGGCTGGCCTCGAATGCAGAAATCCGCCTGCCTCTGCCTCCCAAGTATTGGGATTAAAGGTGTGCGCTACCACTGCCCGCTAACAATTGCTATATACTATCTTTTATTGAAAATATCTGAAGTACCAAATAACATGGGTTACTTGTAAAACTATCTATCAGCTTCCTTAGAGGCGCCTGGGCCACAGTAGCTCCAGGTTTGCTCAAGAACATCCAAACCCTTCATGCTACTGAATGAAGAAGCCCTTGACTCAACCAAAGAACCCTGCACAGAAGATATGACAGCTTACTCTGAAAGCAGTGTTTCTAGAATTATGTAAAACTCAAAACAAATCTGCAGCCTCACAAAGTTCCAAATGGTACTAACCTGTCAGTAAAGCCACAAGCAACCCTCTGAAGGTCTTGGAACCATGCCTCAAGATCCCTGCTGAGGTTTTACTAAAGGTTGTGGTATTTAGTCTATTCTGGAGATTTCCATTCAGGAAAAGGAGAACACAGGAAGGACACAGAGTTGCATGGAGAAGCACACGCAGCATGCAGTCGGGAGGAGCTGCAGGGAAGGAGCTGCTCTGCCCCTAATAAACCATCGTCCTCTCACCTCAGCAGGGGCAGTCTCTAGTCCTTAAGGACAGAGCTGTTAAATAGCTGCCTCCTCTTAAGGCTCATCCACTTCAGTGCTTGCCAGAAGCAATTAGGACAAGCCAGCACGGAACTACCCTGCTCCTAAAGACACAGTTCTACCTTTAATGCCTCAGTACTTCCTGCAACCTGGAGGCTAAATAAGGTGACACTGAATGTGTCATCATCACAAAGACCCTAGGAGAGTTCCTATTCTTCAAAGCTGAAATGCTGGCCTACATGAATACCCAGTAGGCACCTCACACAAGTCAGAATATTACTGCAACTCTTTATTTGAGGAATTTGAGGAATAAAAAGCTCATTCTCTAGGACTGAAGACACTTTCCAACATTTTGATCTTGGTTCTCATTTAGAAATTTAGTTACGGTGGCTACTAGTGAACATATGAACTAAAATTGAAATTTTAAGTCGTTCTATCATTAAAACTTATTATTAAAATTCTAGAATTTTAAAATTCTGTAGTTGTTTATCATATATATATATATATATATATATATATATATATATATATATATATATATATCTCCTATTGAAAAGCACAAGATTAATTTCAACTATTTTTTTCCTGGTGATACAGTTCAAACACAGGGCCTTGAACAAGTTGGGCAAATGCTGCTCCTTGGAGCTGTAACACAGATTCCCCAAGTCTTTATAGAATGGTCCTGAAGAATTAGAGGGGAAAAAAGTTAGGCATGCTCGCACACACCTTTAACTTCAGCACTCTGGAGACAGAGGCAGGAAGATCTCTCGAAGTTTGAAGTCAGCCTGGTCTGTGACATGGTGAGAGGCCCTTTCTTTGATTTAAGAAAAGAAAAACAAGCAGAAGCAGGGAGAGTCTGTCCTAAAGTGCTCTGATTAATTTTATACATCTAGCCACATTTTAAATCATGCTAAAAGCAACTGGGCTTTTTGTGCCAGGAAAACCTACTCCAGCTTCACATTAGGTTTCTTCTTAACTGTTAATCTTATGCACATGGGCTATAGAAAGACAATTTTTGTCTGTAACAATCAAGTACCTATTCCTCTGTAGTCAGTTACTGATCTGTGGTCTTTGCTGACTCTTTCATGATCCACACACACAGCCTCAGAACTCAGCATGGAGGTGGAAACTCTAACAGCCATACTGGCTGTACTCAGTGGTACAGTGCTGCAGTGTGAAAACCTCAAGTCTAGATATACCAAACTTAGGGGACTAATGACCAACTTGCCTTTTCAATTTTTCTACAGAAAATAATTCCTATTTATAGGCAATAATTAACTAGCAAAAGTACAAACTGAACAAGGAATTCTGCAGCATAATATTTATCATATTCACTTTTAATACATTTAAATTAAATTTTAAAGTGGAGGGAAAAAACTAAATATAACCACTGACCTTTCATCTAACCTATGTCAATTAGGCACACACACACAGAAAAGAGTATTATATTAACAAAGCATCTCTCTCTCTCTTTCTCTCTCTCTCTGTGTGTGTGTGTGTGTGTGTGTGTGTGTATGACATGTATGTCTAATGGGCAGATACAGACTTAAGTCCCAAGGACATTTAAGTGAAGATGAGCTCCAACTTGATCATTATTTTTCAAACAAACAGGAGTTAACTGGTTTACAGGTATTTCCATTCCTTGATAAAACTCCCTCAATCGTGTCTCGTATGTTGGGGGCTGAAAGGCTCAGATGTTAAAGGCTAAGGCTCACAACCTAAAGGACAATTACAAGTTAAAAAGCTACACTCTTGTCTTTTTGGCAATTTCCTCCTATTGTCAAATATTGGAGGAAACCTCAAAGCCTTTTTTTTCCCTTAACATTATGGTACTGATAACAAACTGTCAAGGAAGAACCTTACTTCTTGAGAATCTCAAAGGTACGTAGATGCTGAAGTTTAATAGTCAGGTGCTATATCAAACCAGCTTGTATTTCTGGCTACTTATCTTGGGGTACATATAAAAGACAAACTAAAGAAAAATCTACAAATAAAAATGTAAAAACTAAACACCAAGGACAGATACAGACTAAGAAATGTATTAACTGGAGGCTCATAGCTTTCTGGGTCATAGATTTTCCTATAGGAATCTAGTGGAAACTAGGGGGTTCTTACCCATAAAAACACTCACATAACACTTTGTATGTATCTGGGACCTTTGAAATCTACTTATGGACCTAGGGTTGAAGGCCAATGAATAAATTAACTTTTGGTTTAGCTTGCCCTTAGCAGTTTGAACTTAAGAGACTACTTGATGCTGGGAGAAGGAAGGAAGACAGGGAGGGAAAATCCCACTGCAGTTAAAGGAAGTCAGGAGCTGTACAAAGCAAGGCCACAAAGCAAGCCGGACGGTGCTCCCAATGTGTCCTTACCTGCCAAGGGCTGGCTGAGTTCCGCCTGCACTTTACCCTTCGTTGATCCTTCCAGAGGTAAACCTCTGTCCCCTTTGTAGAGTTTCGGTTTAAATGGAGAATCTTTCTCTTTACCTTTTGATCCTTTAGGCCGGCCTGCTTGCTTCTTCTTGGATTTGCCATCCCCCTTCACACCCAGTAGTGGATGGACTTCTGCAGACAGACAGACAGACAGACAGCCATGAAAGACAGTGCATACCACCTGGGTCCTGCATCCCAACTAGACCTTTGAGTGCAAAGAGCATTGCTTTTGTGTCCCATATCACTACTCTAAGAAAAATAATTGATTACTATTAAACTACAAACGAATGTCTACTAAACTGACAATCCTTGCTAGACCAAAGGCATACAATCTATGTGGTTTATACCAAGCCACTGCAACTCCAAATCAGAAAACAATTAAAATACTCACTCATACTGAGTTGATCCAAGCCTGCACAGTAGTGTGTAGGACAGCACAGGCATAGGATCGATCAGAAAACAAATGAAGAGACCAAGGCAAGAGGCCTGAGTCCACCACTTTCTGTGAGACCTTGGACAAGTTATACAACTTTGGTCCAACTTTTCTCCTTTGCAAAGAATAATAATAGTAAACTAACTTGCAGGGCAGATGAAAATATGAGCGGTGTATAGACACTACACAGTGGTGCCTGGAATCAGGTATGTACATCAGCGACTGTACAATTGTCATTGCAACATGTGGTAATAAAAGCTCCCAATCCCACTGTAAGAGCAAGAAGGAAGAAATAACCATGTAGCTCTGACTGGCACTTTACTCTATGGGGGAGAGGAGGGGATAAACAGTTCAAGGAAACAAATCCTGAGCCGTGTGTCAGAAGACAAAGTGTGTCATCTTAGGCATGACACTGGAGGGCAGAGTCCTCACTTTAAAAGTGAATACAAACTCAATCATCACAGAGCTGTAAAGCATGTAGAAAGACTCATGGGAAACTCCTTTAAAATAAAAATGGCTCAAGTAGGAAATTATGTATTGTGCCCACGAGTATGAAGTAATGAACCTGTAGACATGGGGAGTAAAGAGGCGACTCTCACCGTCATTCGGCACTCCTTGGAGCTCTATATTGGTTGTTTTAGGTTTCTTCTTTGGTGGCTGGGACCCATCTGCTGAAGACTGCCTCTTCTTCTCTGAACTAGCCCCTTCATCCATCAAGGAGGTTGGAACTGCATCCGGTGGGGGGCCATACGGATTTTCTTCAGGGTCTTCTACCTCAGGGGCAATGGGTAAATACAATAGAGCCTTTGAATCTTCCAGCTCTTCATCACTATTTGGAACAGGATCAGACAAGGGATTGGAAAAAAGAGGAGATAGTTGCTTAAACCACAAGCCCTTCAGCCTTTCTTCTTGTGCCTATATTTAGTACACACAACAGTTACAGCTCTAGACTTTAAGAAAGCTGAAATGAAGAAAAGAAATGAGGTCGGAGGACAGTGAGCTCACAACCTTAAGTAGACTAAGTTCATTACTGCAGTTTGTTTATGTTGTTTGTTTCAGACCCCCAGACAGGTTCTCTCTGTATAACACTGGCTGTCCTGGAAATCACTCCATAGACCAGGCTGGCCTCAAATTCAAGAGATCCCTACCTCTGCCTCCCAAGTGCTGGGATTAAGGTAAGCTCCACCATGCTTGGTTTTACTTCAGCTACTTAAAATCTGTATCACATTTTTTTTTTTTCTTCAGCAAAGGACTGTTCTCTATTCTACTAGTAAGCAGTTGGGAGCGAAGGGAAAGCTGGGGACACTGGGCAGTGCACAAGAGACAGGACCAACACTCAGCCTTGGACGCTGCTCACCTGCTACAGAAGGCAGCGATGGGGTCCACGCTGGTGACGTCCACTTCCTCATCTTCAGCAGCATCAGCACCTGTAGGAGAGAATAGTGGAGAGACTTGAAAAGAAATGGTAAACTGCTTTTCACCTAACAACAACCCAACAGTTCATTTCATCCAATCACTTAACAGTAAGGGCTGAATCCCCACTAGATACTAACACTGGAAACAGTGACAACGAAGAGGTCGAGAACAGCTCTTCAGTAAGTCTCACAGTCTACCCAGGGAACAGACAGATCATTTCAACATAATACAGTACAAAACTATCTACATCTACAACTATCTAAATCCAAGGAGATGTAAGTTACCTAAAACCCCAAAGTGAAAGCAGTTTCAAGCTGGAGAGATTCAAGTCTCTTTTCTTTAATCCAATTCCCTAATTCTTAGCACCATGAAGTTGCCCAGCTGTCAAAGATCTGTCCTTTAATTACAATGCCAGCTAGGCATAATAAACATTCACATACACATATGTATGCACGCACATACATACACACCTAGTATGTACAAAGTTCATACTGTGTTAAAAACCTGAAAGAGAAGTCAAATCTCAAGGGAGTAGTGATGCACACACGTACTCGCAGCCCTGGGGAGGCTGGTGCAGAAAGGTTAGGGGTTTGAGGTCCGGCTGTGCTACAGTGAGACTCTGCCTCCAAACAGCAAATAAAAAAGGTCAGAGCTTTATTTTCAGGGAATTCCTATTCAGAAATTTAGAAGATGAGGTTAAAAATAACAACGATTATGATCATAATAATAAGACTCCGGCGTTCTTCGTAGAGGCTGAGCATACACTTAAGTGCTTTACAAGAATTATCCACTTATCCGCTACAATGCACAGACAGGGGTGCTACCATTATCCCCTTAGAGATGAGGCATTCAAGTATAAGTAGTTTGCCAAAAGCTGCCTAGTACCAGAGCCCATGCTCTTGACCCTTTGACTACAAATGGAGATGTACCAAAAGACACACCGTCAACGAAGCCTGAGCACACCTCTGTGCCTTGAGTGTGGGGTATGTAGATCCTCACTTAACAACCTGTAACTCACCAGGAAATATAGGTGAAAGGTCACGAGCGCTGCCAGAGCACTGGCAATGCCCACGTGAGCCTGTAAGTAGCACACACACAGACTCTTCAAGACTGGGAAAACTACATACTCACGAGAGAACAGTGGCAGGTGAAGCTTTAAGTACGATTACCACACAAAGTAAATAAATTCATTCATTAATTTAATAAAGAGTATTAAGTAAGACAATTATTTTCCTTTTGGAATACCATCTGCGGTGGAGAGGCCTCACCTGTCTGCTCAGGCTCACTCTTATCTTCATCCTCAATATCAAATTCTGATTCTCTTTCCTCATATTCTACATTTTCATCCAACTCTTTGAAATCTGGTGCAAATGCACTCCAATTTTCCTATGACAAAACAGACAAGTCATCAAACAAAAAAAAAAAATCAGTAACAATGTAAGTTTTGACAACTTATCTTCAGCATGAAACAGACTAAGCATTCTAAGATCAAACCTGGGATAAGAGATTAAAATCTTAGGTATCTAAGGGTTTGCCATCTTGATTTATTTTCTATATAAGCACTTCAAGTTTATTAATTTCCTTTAATCCTTTCAAAATGTACTTCACAAAGGTAGTTTAAGAAAGCAAAGTAAATGTTAAAAAGTTGTAGAAAGTGTACACACATGGAAACAAAGTTGGAAACCAGCTCTGAACTAAGAACACCCCTCTGAAGTGCCACTAAATATAATGAACTGTGTTAGGCTACAAGGATCAGATGCAAAACAAAGTAATTAAAGTAGTATTTAGCTTACTTTGTATGACAGTTTTTTGATAAAATACCTAGTTTCAAAGCAAATCAACCAGAACAATACTTACTACTTGATTTTGGGCCCAAATGGACACCACTCCACTAGAAATAGAAGCTATGATGGGTCGAACTGGATGCCACTAAATTGTAATTTAAGAGAGAGAAGAATTGTTTGTGAGAACAGATGTAAGCCATTCTAGAGTGTGTGCCACCAAAGCAATGTCCTGCCCTACTCACAGCCACATCCAGCAGGAGCTCCCCTCTGGTCCCATGCAAGATCTTCACCAGGTTGCCAATGCTCTTTTCCCAGATATACAGTGCATGCTGCCTTGCAGAGCCTGCCACGATGTACTCCCCATCCCCAGAGAAGCAACATTTTTTCCATGGAGTCCTAAAAGACAAAGAGCATCCCCAAGAGAAACTGGAACAGGAGCCCAGGGAAGGTCAGTCATATGCTCTTCTGGCAACAATACCTACCTATTCACCAAGTCCTGTAGTTTCTGCATGGGCTCAGGCTCTCCATCCCTTCCACACGTTAGAATCTCTCTACCATCATAAACTCTGATTATTCGGTCTGCTGTGTTAATCAGGAAGCAACTACAGAAAAAAGAGGGGTTTTAGGCAAGTCAGAAACCTGTTCCTGTTAACATTTCCTATTGCTACTTCTTAGACCAGTGAAATGGAGAGAAACTAAGAATGTTCAAGATTCAGTGCCCATGTATATCTTCTTGTCACTCCACACCAGTAAAGTAAAAAACAAGTGCTTTATCCTGAGTATCCTCAAGCCTCAGTTAACACTGTCTGGATTGAACCAAGATCCAAGACTACTGAACCAGCCTGGCTTAATCCACATCCTATGTAATGTTCAATAATCACATACTTCATTTATCTGGTCTGTTTTAAACACAGTATGACTGTTTATGTATCAATAAGCTAAGTGTGTATTTTTAATGATGTTTATTTACTTGGGACTGAGGGTGCAAGTCAGTTTTAGAGCACTTGTCTAGCCTGAGGGTGGCCCTGGGGTTTGTTCCTAGCACTGCTGAAAATAAGGGCATTATTTAAGATCTTTACTCAGGTCTATGTACTAGGCACTTTGATTTTTAAGCAATGATACTTAAGCATCTTTCTGTAACGGAACTGCCTGATAACCTTCCAACAACAAAAATGTGACTACTGGTCAGTGAGGGACATTTTATGAACCTAAAAACTAGACAGTAAGCAATTCTAACAGCTTTAATAAAATGTATAAATCACACACACTGCAATAATAATTATTAACATAATGATTAATAAATTAAAAATAGATAAATAAATGCAAGTTATTATTTGCATTCCATCACTAAAAAAACAAAAAACCAAAAAAACCCTAAAGCAAACCTGAGGCCTCATTGGGCATGTTAGTGCCATTATCTCTGCACTCAGAGAGCTGAGGTAGAAGAACCACAAGACTTAGGCCAGCCTGAATAGTGATGAGATTCTGTTACAAAAATTCCATATACATAAAGAGGACAAGGCCTTACTCACCTCCCCTTCCGGGCAAACTCAATTGACTTAATGGCTGTAGTATTGCTTGTTCCCGTTGTTACTCTGAAGGAAGCAACAAGATCCTGAGAGTCTGTTTTTAGGACCAAGATCTGAAGTTTACAGAACAAAAATAAAAAGTAAATATTCTGATGACTAATAGTAATTAGATTTGACTTGTTTTTAAACTGTGAAGAGACCTGGTAACAATTCAAATATCTCTATTCCTATATATTTAATCTTATTAACGGATACTATTTTTTACTTCTTTCAATAGAGTCTTAACCACTTACTCTGAGAACATGTTTGACATTATTCATAAGAGCTATCAAGTGGAAACAAACCATTTGACAGTGACAGACAAATGGGAAAACTGTGACACACAGTACTATATGACTGAACTCTGAAGAGGAGGAAACTTCTGACACACAGTACAACAGTCACCCCAAGGACACCGTGCTGTATGAGATATGCTGGTTGCAAATGAGGAAATTTATTATCCCACTTCCATAAAGTGCTTACAGTGGTCAAATTCAACAATAGGACACAGAATGACTCTGCCAGGGCCTGGGGACAGACTCCCTAATAGTGGTTCAATCTGCAAGATAAAGGAGGTCTGCAGAGGATGGTCGTGAGGCTGGAATGCATGGAGTACCACTGAGCTTAACATTTTAAAATGCTTACAAGGATAAGGTTTGTGTGTAACTTCTTTATATATATATTATTTTTATCCTGAGGATAGAACCCAGGACCTCACTCATGGAGGCAAGTACTCTACAGCTGTTAATAAATATATCTTAATGACAATTTTAAAAAGCTGCTACCAGAAAAAACAATGTACTGCTCCCCAAAAAGTCTACACTTCCAAACATTCTAAAGGGCAAGTTGAAGGGGAAAAAAAAAGATGATAGTCTGAGGACTATAGGTTAAAATAGCTTGAATTATACCACGTTTCTCTGTGTGAGTGTGCATGTATATGCATGTTTATTCTGTTTTTGTTTTTTGTTTTTTTTTTCTGGTTTGGTTGGTTGGTTTTTGCTTTTTTTGTTTTTCACGACAGGTTTTCTTTTCTTTTTCTTTTAAAAAGAGATATATTTATTTTATTTATATGAGCACACTGTAGCTGTCTTCAGACACACCAGAAGAGGGCGGTGGATCCCATTACAGATAGTTGTGAGCCACCATGTGATTGCTGGGAATTGAATTCAGGACCTCTAGAAGAGCAGACAGTGCTCTTAACCGCTGAGCCATATCTCCAGCCCCCATGAAAGGTTTTCTATGTGTAGCCCTGGCGGCTGCCCTGGAACTCACTCTGTAGACCAGGCTGGCCTAGAACTCACAGACATTTGCCTGCCTCTGCCTCCTGAGTACTGGGATTAAAGGCACACATTGCCTCCCACCCAGCTACTTATAGAAAACTGGGTTTTCTATAAGTAGATATTAAGATATTCTCATCAGTGTGTTCCAGTTGCAACATTTAAATATTCTCTTCACTACTACTAATGGTCAAGAACATTCTGTCCTTTCCTTTTTGCTCTTGCTGGGGATTAAACTCACAGACTTATGTGCACACAAGACTTTACAACTAAGCTATTCACCCAGTCTTTTTTTTTTTTCCTCTCTCTTAGTTTCTTCAGTCTTGCTATGTAGTCCCAAACTAGCTTGGACCTTACTATTTAGTTTAGATGGTCTTCAAACTTGGAGTAATCCTCCTGTCTGTGCTCCCCAAGAGCTAGAAGAATTATAAAACAAGCCACCACACTGTCTCCATCCTTATCTATCCATCCATCAAATAATCTGTTTACTCTAATTCAAAGTACAGAAATTATTATCAAGGCATGAAAGAAAACTTAGCTACATTTAAGTGATGGATTATTCCAGGGTTAACAGAAACTTAAAGCAGAAAGAGCAAGTAAGAGTCAAGGCAGACACCTGGTTTTCCTCACTAACTTCATAGCTTACCTTGCCCTTTGCATTTCCTGTATAAATATATTCCCCTCGCCTATCAAAAGATGCCACCACGTTCAAATCCGAGTCATCGTCTACCGGCAGAACAACATGTTTGGAATCTGAAAGGGTCAACATGACAGGAGCAGATTTCATGGGACACACGAGAACCTTGTTCCTGTTTAAAAATATGAACACATATTGGCTATTGCTTTGGCATCAGCAGATTGAGTCCCTGTCCTTCCTCCCTGATCCTTGACTACTTTCCTCACTGGCTCTCCCAGCTCCAACAAATGTGAAATGGTGAAAACACTATCTACAATCTAATAACAGACTCAGAGTATGAAGCCTAGCTTGACAAATGAAGGCTGGTCATTAAAAATATTCAGTAAACCAGTAAGATACTTAATAAAGTAAAAACAAAATACTGATTTTAGCTATGTTAGCAGATGTATGTGTATATATATCAGACATGGCCCAAGCCTGAGGCACATATGATGAGCAGCATACCCACAGAGTAGACTATGGGAGATCCCCGAGAAATGTAAGCTCTGTCTGAATAATGGAATACTGGACTTTTCCTTAAATGTAGTCTTAATATGAAACTGCTTCTTCATTCTAAAGAAGTCTAATGAATGAAGGGGCCAGGGCCCCTTATACATTATTCCTACCTTTGGTCATTTCCAAAGTCTTACTAATGATCAATTACAATCTCCTTACAATACATTCAGTAGACCCAACCTAGACAGAAGATGACTTTATATTGCTTGAGAAGGTGTTGTGTTTGCCTCTTAAAACCTTAATCTGAAGGTATCATAGCCCAGAGCTAATCCACTCAGAAATGAGACCCCGCCCTAGGAAAGGAATATCTTAAACATACTGATCTCGAGGATGATATTGGACTTTTAAGATGGGTGAAGGGAATCGAAACCTCTGGTCGCAATCTCCTGAAAGAACATCCCACTGTGACACTATGTTATCTGTAGAAGCACTCACGAGTTTATGACCATCTCGACTCCAACTAGGGGAAAAAACAGAGGTGGATTTAGCACATGGTATAAGGTAAAGTATTCATACCATTACTATGGATAATATGTTGACCTAAATGCACAGGTCAACATTTTTAAAAATACAATCAAATCTAAAACAAACTTTCTTAACTAATCAACAAACATTTCCATGACTTTCTTTTTTATTTTTGTCCCTTTCCTGAGACAAAGTCTTAGTACATACCCAGAATGATCGGGAACTCATGATTCTCCTGCCTTTATTTTCCAAGTGCTGGGATTTCAGGTACTATCATGCCTGGCTCTTGTACTATCTTTACATACAGTAATATTACTACTTCAAAATAACACTACAGTTAGCACCATGAAATAACAGATGAACATCTTGTTAAAGTTCCCAAATCAGTTGACTTTTAAGACCATGAAACACAAAAAGGGTTTGAGGAGGACTTCAGAACTGAAGAGCATCTCAACTTCCAGGACCACAGCACCAACAACACAAAAAAAGACAAACTATCATCGCCAGCAAGGTCTCGACAGCTAGACTTCTACCCTACAATCCCAGTACTCAAGAGGTGGGGGAAGGAGGAGCCTGAGTTCCAAGACAGCCTGGGCTACAGAGACTATTTCAAAGGCAAAAAGAATGGAAATTAAGAAACAAATAATTATTAAATGCAGCCACATTAAGCACACTAGACATCCTGTTAAAGACTGAAAGGTGGAATGACTCTTCATGTGGCCTCAACAACTAGAGCAGAGAGAGGCTCTCCCTAAAGCTGGAGCCTAACTTGGTATCCTGTTCTCCAATAGGGCGGACTTATCTTTCCTTAGTGGGAGAGGATGTGCCTAATCCTGCAGAGACTTGATGTGCCAGGATTGGGGGATACTGTGGAGGGCAGGGTGCACCCTCAGAGGAGAAGGGGAGGGGAGTGGAGGAAGGCACTCTTATGAGTGGTTACTGGGAGAGGGGATAGCCTTTTGGATGTAAATAAATACAATTTTAAAAGAAGGTAGACTTAAGTTCCTGAAGTTTCTGCTGGCCTCACATATCCCGGACTGGCTGAAGAAGCTAACGCCTGGATAATGCCAATGGTTACACATAATCCTCCTCTTTTCCCCACCCAAGAAGACCCTGCTCTCCCAAGGTGAAGGATCAGGAAAGGAGAGTCAAGGGGGCAGCAAGAGAGAGAATCTATGTGAATGTTAAAAAAAAAAAAATACTCCACTCCAGTCAAACCCCACAGAAAACCCGGCATCTACTCTGTCCTCGCCAGCACCAAGAGACAGCTAGACTTATACCTGACCCAGCTCTAAGGAAGCATCCAGGTGCTGCCACAGACAACTGAGTGGAGATGGTTTCCTTAGTGAGCACTCACTACCACAGTGCCTGGAGGCCAAATGGAAGGAAAAATCAGGGCCTTCTTGTCCTTCTCAAATAGGATGTCAGCAGGACCCACGGAGTCTCCACTTCCAACCCTACCAGCAGCTTATGCAAAGGTGTAAAGAAAAAAAAACTTAAGAAGGGAACCCTGGAACTGAAAATATAACAACTCAAAGTAAAAGTTCAATTGAGGAATCCAGCAGTCAATGGAGCTGGAGAAAGATAAGAAACAGTAAACTGAAAGAATAAAAATTACTCAATTTGAATAAGAGATTAAAAACAGTTAAGTGAGTGGGAGGGACACAGTCTCAGGGATCCCAGAGACAAGAAATAATCTGATACCTGAGTCCTACAAAGAATAGATTGTACCTTTGAAGTATTTGAAGAAATAAAAGCTACATTTCTCTAAATATAACAAAACATAAAACCTACTGTCTGAAACAGGTGACTAAAATCAAACAATATAAGCCAAGGAAACCATTCCAGGAGCTAAGGACATATCTTAGTTGGTAGAGCTATTGCTTAGCATGCAAGAAGCCCTAGGTTCCATTCCTAGTATTGGGACAGGAGAACACACTTGTAATCTCAGCACTCCGGAGATAAAGGAGGATTAGATGAGAAGTTTGAAGTCATCCATAACAAGTTTAAGGCCAGTGAGCACACAGACCATCAACAGCAGTCGTGAGAAACTCTCCTTTGAGTTGCTGCTCAGGGCTGTCCACAAGACTCCCAAAACATTATAGGCCATTGCTATTGTCCTTGGTTACCCCCAGAGATGGAAGCAAGTCCCTACTGGTAAAAAGGCCATGCACTTCAGACATAATGCACAGAGATCTGTCCATAGTTAGAACTGATTTGAAAACCTCCTCACTTAGGATTGGTTCTCACAATACCAGAAAGCACCATGTAAGCTTCCGAAGGAGGGAATTAGCCAATAGTCCCTCCTAGCTATGGCAACCATGAACCACAATAACAACCAGCATGGCTGATAACTCTATAGTGGCATGCATATCTTGGGAGTAACCAACAGCTCTCTAACTGGACTAAAGCTTGGTCAACAAGAAGGAAATCATGCCTGGTTCTGGAAACCTAGCCAACTACCCAGAAATAGAGAAGTCACAGATCTTGGATGAGAACATACAATTGCCTCTTTACTAAACCAACATAACCACCACCGACATTCTAAATATTTATCTTTATACCCACAGTTAAGTGTAGTACTCGACTCTCATCAAGGAAACTTCTCTTTGCAACATATGGAGACTATTAACAGAAAACTGCAACCAATCAAAATGCAAAGTTGTGGAGCCCAGGCCTAACTGATCCATCTACAACATAACTCCTGCACCCAGGGCTATGGGCACATTGTGGAAAATGGGGTAGAAACATTTTAAGAACCAAAGGAACAGGGAGTTTGCTGTGATACTGTGTCTCCTAGGAATTTCAGAAGCTACACCCAGAAAGTTTTCAGCAACATAATACCTAACAGGGACTGAATAAAGACAACAATAGGCATGCTAATGTGAATGGGAAAGGCTGGCAACGCCTCAACTACAGACAATGGACTACAGGCAACTAAAGGATGCTGAGAACAAAAATCCTCCTTAGGAAACAGCACAATAAATGGTTATCACATACTAAGTGGTCAGCCCTGAAAACAAATACATTCAAGTAACATTACATCGATTGAGCAGGTTGTATTTACATATTTAGGAATATATACATATACATATGTATATATACACATATATACACATATACTTACATACATGTACAAATATTTTTTTAAAAAAAGAGGCTATGAATTTTAAAGAGAGCAAGGGAAAGCGATACATGGAAGGGTTTGGAAGGAAGAATGGGAAGGGGTAAATGATTTAACTATAACATCAAAAATAAAATAAAAATAAAAAATTCCAAAACACAAATTATGTTGAATGTAGAAACGTTCTCAATCTTAAATCTTAAAAGTAGCACTAGGGCTGGATAGTGGTAGTGCACGCCTTTAATCCCAGCACTCAAGAGGCAGAGGCAGGCAGATCTCTGAGTTTGAGGGCAGCCTGGTCTACAGAGTGAGTTTCAAGACAGCCAGGGTTACAGAGAAACTCTGTCTAGAAAAACAAAACAAAATAAAACAAGTGGTAATAGGAAAATGACACCCCATCTATAGATAAAACCATGACATAAAGACAATTTCTCATTAAAAAACTACAGAGATCAAGAGTCAGGCATGGTGGCATATGCCTTTAATCCCAATACTCCTGAGGCAGAGAGACAGGAGGATCTCTATGAGTTGAAAACCAGTCTACATAATGAGTTCCAGGACAGACAGGGTTATGTAGACAGACTGTCTAAAAAAACAACAGAGGCTAAACCAAGGTCTCTAAACAGAAAGAAAAAGATAGAAACATCAACTATTAGTTTGGTTTGTCTTGTGCCAATTACAGTGTATGTAGAGGAAATGTGTGAACTAATTATATTTTAGACAAGGGAGGCAACAGAAGGAAAGAAGGTAAGGGCACTGTACTTCATCTGAACTGTTGCAAAGTCAACCCTGGGGTATTGTGGTAAATCAGGTATGTAACATTGTATCTAGTAACCACTAGAAGGTACACAAAGGAACACTTTAAGTCAATCAATACAAAGCCCTAAAAGAAGGCAGGAATCAGAGAAAAGAAATATAGAACAAACATAAAGGAATATTAGCCCAACTGTGGGATGAAAAAATGCTTGTTATTGAAGAATTTAGCAGGCAATATAAGAAGAATAGAAGCTCACAAATCACACTTCTGCTCAAGCCTAGACATTACTACCTTCTAGCTGAGTGATCTTAGGGAAGTATTTGGCTTTTCTGGGCTTCAATTCCCCATTTATGACAGGAAAGATAAAGTCTTTACTTATAAAGGACTATTGAGAGAATTAGAGTATATATATATATATAAATAAAGTTCTTAAGCCAATGCCTGGCATAAAAGGAGGGTTCAGAAATATTGATGATAATCACTTGTATCAGAGATGAGGCATTTATTCCTAGATTCTAGACTCTGGGGACAAATGATAGTAGAAATAAACTAAGGGTTTAAGCATGGGGGTCTAAGTTCAAGTATATACACAGAAAAAGTGGGGTACCTTTCCCACCAGTTCTAAGGGCAACACCTGCAATTAACACTGGGGTCCCAAGCACACAGGCATCCATACACACAGACATGAGGCCACACACATGCCAACATACCTACACACATGCACATAAAAAAGAAAAAAAGGGAAAGAAGCATGGGGCTAAAGGTATTTATGTAATTCATTAGTAAAATGTTTACCAAGAATGTATATGATCCTGGGCTGAATCTCCAACATCACACACACACACACACACACACACGTAAATCAAATCAAGTAAAATCAAATCAAATCAAATCAAAATTTCTTACCACAAAGAACAGACTGGATGGATGTGTGCACTAATTATTTTAGCAATGCCTCTTGTCAAGAAATCCCAAATAACAATTCGGCCATCGTTACAGCCAACAGCAAGCAGTGTGCCCCACCTGTTAAAGGTGCAAGTCAGGGCCATGCTGATGCAATCCAAAGTTCCATCAGCTTCCTATAAGACAAATAAAGAAATATACAGAAGGGGTCTTGGTCATAAAGGACAATACATATAGAATGATTTCTGTAAGTGTTCATACACTTTTAAATTGGCTAAAAGGAACGAATAATTATAAAAGCGAGCAAAAACTTTTGGAAACAGTCATGATCAATCTCTTACTTAAATGGGTATAATAATGGACCTCTGTACTTTGCGGTCAATGGGCAGAGTATTATAGAAGTTACTAGAAGAGTTCTTTGATTACAGGAAATTATAAAAGCTATGAAATAGCCTGTGTTTCTGACATTAAGAAAATTACATTATTTTACATCAGTGCCAAGTCTTAAAAAATAACCACAATGAAGCACAGGAAATCTTACAGGTATACAACTACAGTGATCATTATTACTATGTAAACACACTTATCAAAACTTGTAAAGCACTCACAAAAAAGTTCCTGCACAGATGATGGTACTGTTTGTTTAAAAAGTCCTTCTGTTTAAGTTGTGAATATTTTTTCCTTTTATTTAAAGAAACGTGAACCTCAAGATTTAAAAAAGTACTGTGAGATTTCCAGCCAAACTTGTACATTACCTCAAAGTTATACTCCATTTTTACCATAGCAATATGTGTATGAGAGATTTAATTATTTGTCACCAAACAAATAAAAGGCAGTCACCATTTCTCACATATAACAACAAAACTAAACTCACCTCTGGATAGTTCTGCCCAAAGGACTCTGCAACAAGGCAAAGAAAGAAAGGAGATGAAACATAAGTCACAAACAAAGGTCCACACAGCCCATCAACAGCACACAGCAGCACTGGCCAAGTGTGGGTGGGAGGCTGACACATGCTTAGGGGCTCCATGGGGTCACACTACTCATCACCACAGGCAGATGGCATTTGCCTTTTACTTCTGTCATTTCCTAAGCGTGCAGTACAGTGTTTCTGAGGCTGTAATACAATAACAGGAGCTGTGTGCTGACAAGGTGAGCCTACCATAAGCATCTGCTTAAGGACCTCAACAAGAAGCCTCTGGCTCTGAGTTTTGCAGCCATAAGCCTTTAGATCTCAAGCATTAGAACTATAAAACTGTGAGTTCAGAACACTCGGCCACTAGAATGCAGACTCACCAACTGTCCTCAAAGTCTACCCTATTTTCTTGTCATAGTCCTACTTGACAAAAACCCCCAGCCAGTCCTTACTAGCACATACAATTATGAAAGAAGGGAATGGATGCAAATGCTGAACTGTATCCAGAAAAGTGTTCTTGAATATCGTTTTTAAAGTGACTAAAGTAGAACATGTGTTACAGAGATGTGCAGAGCTGGGGCTGGAGAGGTGTCTCAGTGGCTAAAGTGCTTGCAGGGTAACACTGAGACCACCACCTGAAAAGGAAAACACTACAGACATTACAAAGTGACTTGCTTCTTTCATTTACTAACATAGCTGGTGTTTCTTTCCCAATCAATAGATTACATTCACATGATTGAGAAGTAGACAAAATGCATACTCATTCAAACATAAAAAACAAAAATCAGGGCCAGTAAGATGGCTCAGTAGGTAAAGGGGCTGAGAGTCAAGCCTGCAGCCCTGAGTTTGATTCCCCAGGACCCATAAAGTAAGAGAAAACCAGCACCCACAAGTTGTTCCTTGACCTCCACATGCACCCCCCCACACACCCACATTTATTTATTTATTTATTTATTTATTTATTTATTTAATGTATGTAAGCATACTGTAGCTGTCTTCAGACACACCAAAAGAGGGCACTGGATCCCACTTCAGATGGTTGTGAGCCACCATGTGGTTGCTGGGAATTGAATTCAGGACTTCTTGAAGAGCAGTCAGTGCTCTTAACCACTGAGCCATCTTTCCAACGCCCTACCCCACACATACATACATTTTTAATGTAAGTTTTTATAATCATCTGGAGTTCAGAGTCTCAAAATCCATGTAAAGGGTAAAAGGCCTGGTGTGTATACAGGGGAACTGGACTGGCAGATAGATGCCTGCTACTGGCCGACCCTCTAGCCAATCAGAGACCTCCAGATTCAGTGGCAGATCCCATGTCAAAAATGGAAGGGGAAGACACCCAATATCAACCTCTGGTCTCTATATACACAGTAAACAGAATGTGTACCTGTACACACACAAACAGGAACACGCACCATTTACACGTAAGATGTTTCGTCACAAAACAAAAATTGTAAAATTGTTAAGAAAGGCATGGTTATGAGCATCTTTACATCATCCCAGCACTTGGGAGACAGGCAGGACTGAGTCTGAGAGTAGCCTGAGCTGTAGAGTTTCAGCCAGTGTGGGCGACTACAAATTCTACATTTTACCTCAGTCAATCCTCTCAACTCACTACTTAACAGGCATTATCATACTTCATTGTTATAGATGAAAGCTAGGCATAAAGGGTAAGTCCTACAGTTTAAAAAAAAAAAAAAAAAAAAAGCAAGACCCTGACCTGACCCAGAAACAATGCCTGTGCCTAAAATGTAACTCCTAGAATCTTGCCCAGGAGGTCACTAACTACTCTGATTTATAAACCACACCCGCTTTTTCCTGAAAATCTAAGTGTACTCCATCTCTCTTTCAGCACAGCTAATGTTCCCACTTTCCTCAAATCCTCAAGGATCATCAACAGTGATATCATTCACAAGCTCTTTTGGGGACCAAGGAAGTGAACAACAATTAGCAAGGTGAGCTAAGAAACCTACCTAGATTCTTTATCTAATGAGAACTTTTCTGGCAACAACCTATTCATTTTATTCTGCTAGTTCCAAAACACTGTCTATTTGCCATAGAACCAAAGAAAAAGAAAGAATTTTACCATCTAGTTAGCCTTTCCCTATACAGTTCACAGCGGGCACACATGAGTTATTTATCAGAGTACTGAATGAGTAACTGTTGTCCCTTCCAGCCCAAGACTTCTTTGTTCTCCATGTTTCATAAATGCTGACACCTTTTCTTGTCTCCTTACTCTTACGATCTTGGCTTTGATTGCATTAGCTTTCCTCCCTCTGTCTTTAAAACCATGTGCTACTACCTTCAAATCACCACCTTCCACTATGGACTCTCTTTGTACCTGCTTTTTTGGAATCTGAGTTCAGTTAGCTTCTAGTGCAATGTCATCCGATTCTTCAAGCACTTCCTCAGGTCTTCTCCTGTGGGATCCTTGCTTCAAATGGCCTTGGAGCAAGCAGTCCAGGCGTCTCCCATCATGAGGGGTAAAGTCTTCATCTACTTCAAGATTTGGCTGTCAGGAGCTTCTTTCAATAGTCCTATTTGTTTTCTAATTGCCAACAATTTCCTCCCTTTCATACCAGTTTGAGATCATAATAGCTGGTCTATCTAGACCATTCTGCTGCCTTTAACAGGTGATGGTTCTGTCAGTATTTCTTTCAGAGAAATTCAATTTGTAGGTGTCTAGATAGCATGCACCATTCCACCTTTCTAACAGGACCACAACTGTTACATTGCCTTGGATCTAGTCTTGCCTCCCAAGATCAATCTTTCCAACAACTTGCAGGTCTAACTTCACCCATAATTGTACCTTTGCTGAAAAAAAAATAAATAAAAAATAAAAAAACCAAAAACAAAAAATTCTTTAAGCATAACTTTGAAAAGCAAGCTCAGCCTAGCTCTGGCCAGTATTTTTCACTTTGGATTCTGTCTTTGTACTATCAGCACCTGTGCCAGAATGTAAATTAGCCATGCCCTGATTACCAGCTGTAGAATACACCATTTCCTGTACTCATTCATTCATGTATGTACTCAGCCATACCCTCATGCATGCCTAGGAGTGTTTGCTTCACAGAAAGCTCCAACTCTTTTTGTGGGTTGGCATCTCCATCTCAGTAAACTTCCCCAAATTTTACAACAATCCCATCAACAGAGCACAATAGCTGCTTTCATATGCCTCCCCCACACTGTAGTCATATATTGTAACTCTGCATTGTACAGAATTATTTGTTTCTTTTTTCCTGTTTGTGTTTTTTATCCAGGGTAGAAAGCAGTATTATCTTATTGTTTTCAGATGATACAAGTCAATCTACTGAAAATGAATTAATCATCACAGCCCATGAAAACAAGTTTTTAAGAAGAAAATAGATTAGAGCAGGAAATATCAGAAGATAATGAACAAAAGGATTAAATATCATTTCAAAAAATTCTAGGGCTGGAGAGATGGCTCAAGAGGTTAAAAGCACTTGCTGTAAAGCATGAACCCGAAGTTCAGATCCTGGCACACACAGAAGTCCAGCACTGCCCTGCTCAGGCTAATAATCCCAGCACTAAAGGGGGCAGAGATAGGAAGGGGTTTGCTGGCTACCAGTCCAACTGAGAAGCATGAGCTCCAGGGTGATAGAAAAGATTCTGCCCTCAAAGAAGGAGAGCAAAGACTGACGAAAGTCAATCCATCACTCCTTTCTCTGGCCTCTTGAGTGCACAAACACCCACACACATCCACACAAACATAGGCATACACCACAGACACACCCATGCCAGAAATAGTCTAACTACACAAGTCACCTGAGTGGCACATCCCACAACCTAGTCTATCCTTAGCTTCCTTTATCTGGCCAGATGTCCTTCACTGTGTAACTATTCCCACAATCATATCACCTCTGTTCTTTCCTGCTTATATACAATCACTAACTTTCTCACTTTAAAACTCAGTCACTTCTACAAGAGATTTCCTCTTTGGAGACCCAGATCTCTTTTTAATTGCTGAATCAGTCAATATAAAATATTCCTAAGTTTCCCCTTTATGAACCTTCTGAATCATTCAAAGGAACTTTCTCCATGACGCACACTGCTAACTCTTTCAAAGGACTATTAGCTTTTCTCTTTTCCTCTGCTAAATACGGATCATCTCTCTTGGTCTCTACTTCTCCCACACCCTCCTAAAATCACTTTCATCTTAGACTGCTAAGGAGTGCAAGCTGCCCAGAGATGAAATGGAGCAGGCTGTTCTCAGCTTTCAGACTCAAGTGCTGTCTTGACACTCAGCTGATGTCTATGAAAGGAACTGCTAACTTGTATCCTCTCCTAGATGCTATACCTGGGGAAATATATGGAAGGCACCTGAAAATGTGCTTAGCTCACAAAAGCACTGCGTATGTTAGGTAAATTATAGTTATTTGCTCATCATTTTCCTTCCAGGTAAATACCCAAAGATGTTGTCCCTGACAATTTTCTGCCCCTCTCATCTTTTCCCTTCCACCTATTCACACCGAGGCACAGGGTTTCAATAAGCCAAAACAAATGGTGATCATAAGTCAAGACTCTAAGCTCTCGGTCTATATCCAACATATCCAAGCTACCTTTCAAATATCCTTGCATCTCATTAACCCAGCACCATTATTTTGTAGTTCATTTTCTCATTACCAGTATACTCAAATCCTGCCTCCTCAATGTTTTTTCTTTCCATGTTTCAGTTCACAAATGTCACTCAAACACTGTGGTCTTCCAGACGGGTTTTATATTGTCTCAACATTCAACTGTGCATTATTACTGTTAGAAAAACGTTATAAATCAGTGCTCCCGCTGAGTTGTTGATGGATCTGCCCTATCTTCCTTAAAAACTAAACTGACCAACCTGGTATCCACGAGCCTCCACAAAATAAACAGCACCAATCTGAACTCTTGGTTATCTCTTTATTACAATATCCACATTTTGGCAAAGCAGAAAAATGATCTCACTGAAGGGCTGCAGAGATGGTTCAGCGGTTAAGAGCACTAGCTGCTCTTCCAAAAGTCCCAGGTATGATTCCCAGAACCCATATTGTAGCTCAAAACCATTTGTAACTCCAGTTTCAGGGGACCTGACTCTCCTGGCTTCTGTGGGCACCAGGCACATCACTGGTGAACAGCTGTACATACAGACAAAACATCCACACACATAAAATAATAGATTAAAAATTTTCTCATTCGTGTCTTTCATGCACGCATGCTCCAAAAAGCCACTATAAAGACAAAGGACACTTTAAAAATTATCTTTGTAGCAGCCAAGCCATGTAGGAGTTCTTGAAAACAGAATCGCCATGCTAAACATTACCTCATGGAAGGTCATTAGAAAAGACCAATGTGGATAAGGGGTTGGAAGGCAGTGATTTTAAAACATAGTGAGAATAAAACAACTGCTCGTGTAGTTCACATTTCGGGGGATCTACACCTCCCTACGGTTAAGGACCTTAAACTGGCAGTCAAGATGACTGGATTCCAAATGCCAACTACTCCACTTAGTGCCGAATCACAACACTCTTGCCCTTTAAAAAAAACAAAATCTGGTTAAATAACACGTTTCCAGTAAGAGTTATCCTATCTAGGCACCGGATCCCCTGACAGGTCTTCAAAACTGACCCACCCTAGGTCACTCTTCCTCAGACTGCATCTTCAAAACTCTGGTCCTGTCTAATCTGTTACTTCAGCACCTGTGATCTTCGAAATCACAGCTTGGACAAAAAGTGCCTCAATGACTCCATAACTGATCTGAAAGCGGTTTCAGAAAAGTAATGCATTCTTCTCGGACAGAATCTGCTGCAACTCCACATCACGAGTACTCAATGAATCATCTCAGAAGAGTGTCCCTAAGGTTGCAGCCTGTGGTCCCTCCCGCCCAGGTTCCCTCCTTCCCAGTACCAAAGGGTTTGCTAAGACGCAGCCAAGCCCTCCTCACCCAGCAACTCGAGGTTCATCCCTGCAGACGCTGGCCGCCGTGTCTCCGAACCCGCAACAGTTCCTTCTCCCCCACCCGCTCAGAAGCCCCGCGTCTAAGTGGGGGGCGCCGCGAAGAGCCTGTCGCAAGCTCCGGAGACTTTCGGACTTAGAAGGCCCCGCGGCTTCCGCTTTCCTCCCCCCGCCTTCCTTGTTCGTTTTACGTAGCTGTCCACATTTATCCCTAATTTTAAAAAAGATTAAACGCTCTTGTAATCAACCAATTATAATATTATTGAGGTATAAAAAATTTTATAGTAAGTCGGAACTCTAAAAAGTACAAGAATGTAAAGCTTTTCTCTCCGGGAGCATATAACTGAGCAAGAAATTTCAGGCATATCACTAACCCACTAATACTTACTGTGCTGTGTGCTCCTTTGGTTGTCCCGGCAGCTGGCTGAGACTCCGCAAGAAAAGTTCCGGGCAATTCTTTCTAAGGCAGGAAAGCGGGGGAAAGGTCGGCCCCTTGTGCCGGAGTGTTGGAGCTCGTGCTGCCTTGGCTCCCCGTGCTATGCGTAGTATAGTTACTCTGTGTCTGACTTAGTTCCGTGAAGATTATGTCAGGTCTCTAAAAATATTCCATACATCACAGAAAAAGGTACGATAGCATTTGTTAGGCTTTTTCCTGCGGTATTACTGTGTACACACGTCGATTAAGGCACAGGAAAATTGTCAAGAGAGATGGATTGAGTGCCCCACAGTTCTGTCAGACTTGATGTACACGGAGCAATTAGAAGACCAGCTGATGGTAAATAATGGGCTTGGAGTGGGAAGTGTTTATCCGACTGTAGATGTGGGCAAGTCAAGCTAGATTCCCCTGTATAGATATAATGACAGTAATCTAGAGGTCCTCTTAATTGATACCATCCTTGTGGGTATTAATCCTTTCCTTATGTGTAAAATGAGAGTGATAATCATACTACCTAGAGAATCATGAGGATTAAATGAGTTAGCATACAAAGCGCATAAAATATCAGGTGATAGCAATTATTAGCCATTATTTATCAGTTACTATTTCCTAAATATGTCTTTCTTGTAGCTGTTTGACCCAATAACAGTAACTGAAGCTCAGAGATATTGGACAACTTTCACTCCTTCACGTATCCAATTATTCCAAAATGCTATCCAAATATTATACTACCAGAAATAATTTATACAAGTATTTCTGCACTTCTCAAGGTGATTTATTATCTAGTCTCTTCAACTGTACCCACTGGCTAAGTGAAAAAGAAAACAACACATTGTTCAACTTATTTAATAATAGTGACAAACTTTTCCCATGCATATGTGTTTATTTTCTCTTCTGTAGGCAGTCTGTTGGTGTCCCTTGCCAATTTTTTTTTTTTATAGAACATGCATTTTGGAAAATTTTCAAGGAGGGAATAATATGATCAAGTTAATGTTTAAGAAATAAATTTCCTACCCAACCTTGTAGCACATACATGTAATCTCAGCTCTCAGGAAGGAGCCTGGGCTATATAGTGGGTCCTGGAGTGAGAGAGAAGAAGGAAGTAAGATTAGACGGGTTGGGGTTTTTGTAGTTGCAGCAGCAGAAGCTGCTGCTACTGCTGCTGCCGCTGCTGGTGGTTTGCTTTGGTTTTGTTTTGGTTTGTTTGGTTTTGGCTCTTCTGGTATTGGTGATTGAACCTGACTAAGCCTTACCCACAGAGCCTACCTGTAAGTCTAGCCCTAAAAATCTAACTCTTAAAGACATTGCTGAGTAGGAATTCATGTGAGGGGTGAAAACTTTGGCTGAGTTTGCTGCAGTGACCTGTGGGATGATGAGGATGATCTGAATGCAATCTACAGGAGAGGAGAAAAGCGAGCTCGAGAGAGATGAGGAGACGGAGTTGGAAGCAGCCATTATAATAGCAATTTTTTTTTAATGTGGGAAATAATGGGGGTAATACATCTGACCTGAGCCATGTTTCTACTTTGGGGGCTCCATTTGCTGGTGCATAGGCCATAGAGAAGGAAACAGCTTGTACAAGGCAGGTAAGTTGACCGGAGATGATAAGACGTGGACTTCAAAGAAGTCCAGGTTAAAGATGTATTGTATTTTGTCAATTTTATATATGCATATTTTTTGCATTTAAAAATCTCTGAATTACTGATAGAGCTCGTGTGATTATCCCTCATAATGAATTAGCAGGGGTTGGGGTGTTTTGTTGTTGTTTGGTTTGGTTTGGTTTTTGATTTTTGGGTTTCTGTTTGTTTGTTTTGTTTTTTTGTTTTTTGGTTTTGGTATGAAATACATTGTATACCTTGTAATTCATTGTATTCTACTTCGATGAAAAACTATAATTAGGGGCTGGAGAGATGGCTCTGTGGTTTAGAGCACTGACTACTCTTCCAGAGGTCCTGAGTTCAATTCCCAGCAACCACATGGTGGCTAATAACCATCTGTAATGAGATCTGATACCCTCTTCTGGTGTGTCTGAAGACAGCTACAGTGTACTCATACATACAAAATAAATAAATAAATATTAAAAAAAAAAAGAAAAACTATAATTAGTGGGCTTTGCTTTGTGAGGGATACCCAGAGCTTATTAATACTACTATTTGCCAAAACAAGAGATCTGAAGTTGAGACAGCTGGCGTAGAGAACATAAGTGTATTTGAAAGCTCTCATGTGCTTCTAGCATAGAGACAAGGTTGACAACCACAGCAGAGGGGCTGGGGGTAGTGTCAAATATACTGGCCAAGACAAGGATCAAAGCCTCTCCCAGAAAAAAAATGTACAACTACAGTCAGTGTTTATTGTCAGAAGAATTACAGATTTACTGTAGTTAAAGAAATGAAAAAGGACAGTTACAACACAGTTCTGAATTCCCCAGAGAGAAGAAAATTGAGAAGGGAAGAAAAGTATGTAGGTAGGTCTGGATGTTGTTCTCTGGAAAACAATGGAAGTACTCAAACACATGCATACATACACATACAAATACACACATACACACAAAGACACACACACATACTTACACAGACACACATACAAACACACAGATACATATACACATACAAACACACATAAACATATACATACAAACACAAATACACACACATACACACATACATTATTATTCCTCAAAGTGTTTTCTGTAGTTGCCATATAATTGAAACAATTGAATGTTTTGAAAAGCAGGGAGCTTGACCTTTTTATTCTTATTCATTCTGCAGAATCTCAAAAATCTATAATCTGTTCTAACTTTTGTTATTTGTTTTCAAGACAGGATCTCTCTATAACCTTGCATGTCTTGGAACTCACTCTATAGACCAGGCTGGTCTCTAACTCAGACCACCTGCCTCTGCCTCCTGTGTGCTGAGATTGAAGACGTGTGACACCGCCGCCCTGCTCTGCCTATTACATTTCTCTGTAAGTAAAAGCCAATTTCTTTGTCAGAAATCCCCAGGAGTTTGTTGTGATCATAATTATGCATGAAGTGGCCATCCATAATTCAGTCTATCAAACCATGGCTACCTCCAATGCTAATTATGCTTTACAACTCCAATTAATTGTTGAAAACATGTTTTATGATTCCTGTTGGGAGCCGACTCCTAGCAGCCATCTCAGGCCATATACCCTGACAAGAGACCTGTTTTCAACAGCCCGCAACAGCTGAGCACACTGATAAACATCTTTGTTTAGTGCCCCCAGCTGCAAGGCACACGTGGTATCCATGGCTACAAGGCACATGACATAGCGCCTTCAGCTGTGTTCCCGTGCTTGTCCACAAGGGCAAGGCACGTGGTAAAGTGTATAAATATCCAAGATTTCCTTTCAATAATAGAGACTTGATCAGACCCTCTGTCTTGTCTCCATTCTTTGAGTCTCTTGCCCTTCCATCCCCACTCTCTCTTGCTAGACTTTGACCTGTGGACCGGAGCAGCCGCTCGGGCCAGGACAAAGTAGCCCCCAAATGTGTGCCAAAATGGGTTGTTATAGATTCCTAATAAGTAAAGTATATTTTATAGATGTTATAAACTATAATAAGAAACCCTCATCTCTCACATTGTGATGTTAAAAGAAAAAAGTAAAGAAATCTATCATTCAAACCTGGTAGCAAAAGTGAAAATAAAATCATTGTAAACTCAGTCTTCCACTAGGTGTACCTGTTCCCACCTCAATCCAGCACTCAGGAGGCCAAGTTTCTGGTTAAAAGCCACCCTGTGCTACATAGTGCATTTTGGCTAGCCTGGACTATAATATGAGACCCCCATCCTTTGGGGATGAGAATGTATCTCAGCCGTAGAACCCTTGCCTACCAATTATGTGTGAGACCCTGGGTTCAGTCCTCAGCACTGCCAAACCAGAAAGATCATTTTGTCTGACTGCCACAGGAAGCTTTAGAAATCTCGAGGAAAATGGCTGGGTTTTTATATCCTTGCAAAGCTAATTTATCAAGAAAGGAATACAAGAAAAAAAAAAACTAATAGCAGTGGCAAATGCCGAAGCACCAAGGGCAGGTGGGCAAGCACCAGGCATGGTGCAAACTGCAGTCCCAGCACCTGGGTGGCTGAAGCAGGAGAAGCTAAAGTTCGGCCAACTTGAGTCATGCTACATAGCAAGATGCTTTCTCAAACAATAAAAGGGAATGAGGAGGTGACAGAGAGAAAAGGAATCTGGGAGGGAAGAAGGAAAGAGAGGAAGAGGAGAGGAGAGGAGAGGCATATCAGAAAGGGAAAGGAAAGCTACCAGGTTTTCATGAGCCCAGATTTTCCATGTTTAAAAGCATCAGCCATTCTCAGCAGCTGCTAGCCCTTCGGGACTTTTGTAGCAGCATATTTTCCTGAAAGTTGGGAGAAGCTAAGGTGGGAAGAGTAAGGAGAGGAAGAAGAGGAAGGAAGAGGAGGAGCTGGGGAGGCAGAAATGTAGGAGCCATGGATGACCACGCACATACCGAGAGCAGTCCTGAGTAACGACTTATATCTAGGTTAGTTAATTGGTTAACACTTCCAATTGTGTGGGCATCTTGATATTTGAGCATTACCAAATATATAAAGCTATTGGATAATCTTTAAACACTAGAGCCTCATTTCTACCGGATACTGCGTGGATGGCAGGATGGTCTGGGCTCAGCCCAGCCTTATGGAGACAGCATGGAAGAATGGCAGAGCCGTCTCCCAAGCTGGTGTCTCGTGGGTGACAGGCCTGGTGTTTCTGGCTGGCCTTTTCTAGCTGTGGCGTGCCCGTGGCCTCTGGGTGCTTCCAGTTGTGGAGCACTTGGCTTCCGGCCAAGGAGCATGGTGGCTTGAACTAGGCAGAGCCGCCACTTAGATGGTCAGCCTGCAATAGCCCCATTTTTTAATTATTAACACACCAGCCATTCAAACTGCTTTGCTTTCTTGCTGGGAACCTGCTAGACAATTACAATTAGAATCCCAGCTAACGAGGAGCTGGCATTAAGTCTAGCCTCAGCTGTATTACTGGATCAGTTTTTCTCTCTTGAATACCTTTACCTTATAATCTCAATTACAGAAAACCTTCCTGAATCTTCTGGAGTCCTTTTTCCAGATCTACAAAATGAGGCTCTCCTGACCTGATGCCCGTCTCTCCCTCCAGACTGTTAGGAAGAAACACATCTTTGTGTCTCAGCTGTTCTGCGTATTTTGACTTATTCTGTTAGCTGTTGACCTTGGGTGTCTGCAGGTCTTTACCCATTAGATGCCAACATTGTGAGTGCTATGGGTCTCAGACCTGGGTGGGGCCTGCGAGCCACTTACTAACCTGCTCTTCTTTGTTTTCATACTAATGTAGACATTTTGTTGTGTTTGTTTGTTTGTTTGTTTTTCTTTTACCATAGCTGGGAACTAAGTTCACCACAGCCACTGAGATGGAGTGGCAGTCATCCTTGATTCCCTCGCATCCAGCTCCATGCCTGGGGTGCTCTGGTGAGCTCTTTCTGGAATGGGTAGAGGGATTTTTAGAAGCCATCTT
Organism: Grammomys surdaster; assembly: GCF_004785775.1. Classification (NCBI taxonomy): domain Eukaryota; kingdom Metazoa; phylum Chordata; class Mammalia; order Rodentia; family Muridae; genus Grammomys; species Grammomys surdaster. The sequence continues at coordinate 1,951,694 of NW_021604603.1, read as the reverse complement.
ACAGTTTAGTTTGTTAGAACTTGCTGCACTGGAGATAAGCTATGGAAGTGCAGCGGTAGCTTGCATATGTTGGGGAAAGTGTTCCACGGGAGTGGGAGCCAGCCACTTTGACCTTGTTCTTCTCAGAGACCCTGTCCTTCCTCATAATCTGGTCAGCTTGGCTGACTCGTACCCAGCTGCAAGCCCTGCACCCCTTTTTACACCTTCTTCAATGTTCCTGATTTCAGCATTTTTGACTTAGCTTTCCATTTAACATAACATTTGTTCTCACTGCAACAAAACCCAAAGCCCTGTGCATGTTAGACACAGTGCTCTCCTGAGTGTTCTAGCCTCATTTGTAGCTTAACATTTGTAATCATTTCTTTATTTGCTTACTTATTTAGTGTGTGTATGTAGGAATATATCCATGGCCTGACCTTAGAGGTCAGAGAATGTTGTTGGATGACCTATGCCACAAATGGCTATGGTTTCAGTTGTTAATTGCTGTGCTGACAGAGCCAAATGCTCGCAGGATATTTGGTATTGTCATCTCTATGGCCCATTACCTGCTTTCTCTATGTAAATGCTTGTACTTTCTCACCTGCTCAAAGATGATTCTCTGAGATTATCATGTTAAAAAGCAAGGTACTTTGGTGAAGGTCACCATAGCCCTCCATATCAAAAGGCAACACTGAGACTGGATGTTGTCTTGCTGCTGATTGGCTCAGACTGGATGAGTAAGGAGGACTGAGGATGGCTCAGTGCTTCAGAGCACTGGTTGCTCTCCCAGAGGACAGGGTTCAGTTCCCAGATGGCAGCTGACAACCATCCATAACTCCACCCTCAGGGGGCCCAACACCCTTTTCTGACCTCCATAGGCAATGCATGTACGTGGTGCACAGACCATATATGCAGATAAAAAAAACCCATATACATGATAAGATGAAAAAATTTTAAATCACTTGAAAAAAAAAGAGGGAAGAATGTTATGAAGGGGAAGAGAAAAGAGCAAGAAATTTAAAAAAGGACAAACAGGTTTCCCAAGAGTGAAGAAATTTGTAGCCAAAATTAGATAAACATAAGATGAAAATTGGCAAGGGGATAAAAAACATGTAAATAAAATTAGGTAAATTCATGAAAGGAAATAAAAAACATTTTACTGATAAGTAAATATACTACTAACATAAAATAAGAGAAAGAAACAAAGCCCATACCCCCAAAGAAAGGAAAGAAAATATGTTAAATGATAAGTCCACTGGTATCTGTGTATGGAGAGCCAAATGCATCTCGTGGACTCAGATCTTCCCGGTGATTATTTGTGTTGTTTCAATGGAACAAGTGTGCAATGTCCACCATCAGTCTGCAGGGCTCTCCCTTTCTGTGTAGTAGCAGCCTTTGCTGGATCACAATTAGCTTTGCAGTCTGAGGGCCAGCTTTCCTCACCCTCCAGACTGTTCAGATCATAGGTGGTTAGTATTCTATATGGGAGTGTCTCCCCATTATGCTGGAATTAGCAGAATTAGCCAAAACCCAGAGTTCTGTACTGGTGAACCTACCTCCATACTTTTAGAGTCCTTAAACATGCATCACCCTGCTGAAAGGGTGTAGCTGTAGACACTACATGGTCTGCAAGAGTTTCAGTGTTCTCAAACTACAGAGAAAGCTAAAGGATGCTCCACCTGCTGACCCTAGGCTGACTCTCAAACTCCAGTTATTCTGAGTGAGTGGGATCGTCTTCCACTGAAGACCTCCGCAGAGGGGAGACCCTCTCTCAAGTCTCAGAAAGTCGCGACCACCCAGTAATCTGCTCGAGACACCATGTACGGGAGCAATTGTGAGGTTGTTTATTAGGGCGTGACAGCTAGCTGCCGGTCAATTCGTATGCCCACGCAGGAGCTGAATTGACCCCGACAGCCAGTTTGAAAGGGGTTTTTAAAGGAAAAAAACACAAACCAAGGAATGGGGAGGGGGTGAGGGGTTGTTAGGGTGATGTAACATAAAAATAGTGGAACATTCCAAAGGAACCCAACCTACGGGAGTCAGGGTCAGGTGAAAACTCTCTGTACGCTTATCTTTCCCAAGAATGTGGTCCTGCCCTGTCACTGTGGCCTTGCCCTGTCACTGCGGTTCTCAGCTTGGTTCTCAACTTGGTTTTCAGCTTGGTTCCACCTAGTTCACTTGCATTCTTTCCTAACTCTTTGCAGATAGGCCAGTTCCAGTAATGGTGACTGGTCTTTCTACATTCCTAACTTGCTTCATGCCTCGGTTTCTCTATGTCTTTATAAAGAAAGCCTAAAGAATACTTTATATTATAGTCTAAAAAGAATTCTATATACCCAGTATCTATAATTTTTCACTCTACACCACATACCCAGGGCAAGGGCTACCTTTCTCCATATACTCCACTGTTTGAGTCCCATGCCAATTGGACTTTACAACTGGCCAGTGCTCTCCTGCATTCCAAAGCTGTTCCCAGGGCTGTCTCTTGTCCCGGGGCCATAGCAAGTTTAATTAAGGCACCATTACATATGATTTATTCCTTTTCTCTGGCTGGCAGGTTAGCTCAGATTAAACAATCTCAAGATGGTGTCCTGCCACCACCCTCTAAACAGGGAACTCTTGTCATTGCTGAGCCACATGGCACTGGGGAAGCCACTGCTTCAGCAAGCCCTGCATCTGGATTTGGGGCTTGTCCTGTGGATACAGCTGCCTGCCAGCCATTTTTCATCAAGACGCCTTTGATTTCTGTTTTCCCTGTGTCTCCAGGGTCTGTGTTTTTTTTTGTGAGTTTCCCACCACCACAACCTTATTTATTTATTTATTTATTTATTTATTTATTTATTTATTTATTTATGAGACTGGGTTTCTCTGTGTAGCCCTGGTTGTGCTGGAACTCTACGTAGACCACACTGGCCTGCTTCTGCCTGCCAAGTGCTAGAATAAAGGCATGCACTGCCGCCACCTGCCACCAGGCCTCCTTGACCCTTCATCAAATCACACAGCTTCTAGAGGTCAGCCATTTCGTTTTATAGCTAGGCACTTGTTGCAGTTCCATCTCTTCTACCACACGAGGGTGCTGATCTTTTGCCTTTCTGTCTTTCTGCTCTTCCATTATGAAGATAATGCATCTCCTCTATAGGATACAGCAACAAGGCTCCGTCTGCCTCTGCGGCTATGAGAAACAAGTTTATTCTACTTATAAACCATTCCATCTATGATTTTCATTATAGAAACAGATCAACAACCAGTTTTATTGAATAGTCTTTTTCCCATTGATTTGAAATGTCACCTCCAACATATAAGAAATAAGCCATCCCTAACGCCTAAGAAATTCTATCTGTACATGGCCACCCATAGTAACCTTGCTGTTTCTTTCATAAGAGTTGCTTGGCCATGGTCTCTTCACAGCAACACAACAGTAACTAAGAAGTTGGTACGAGGGACGGGGAAATTGCTGTTATCAGTGTATCAGGCCTGACTATGCTATTTGTTGGAGGACTATGGAAGACTTTGGGAGACTAGAAGTCAGGCTTTAAGCAGGGATTAATGAGTCCTCTTAGGAATAAGAAGACAGTGCTGGGGTGGGAACTGTGGAGGACAGCTCAAGACGTTTCTGAAGGGAAGAATATTACTAAGTAGCCTAGAGAACATTCTTGTATTTTGGCAAAGAATGTGACTGCTTTTTGCCTTTGTCCTAAAACTCTGCCTGAGAATAAACTGAAGAACACTGGATTAATGATGTTGGCAGAGGTGATGTCAAGACAGCCTAGTACTGACTATGTAGTGTGGTTATTACTCTTATGCTGATCTATAATGAAAAGGTGCAAGCTGGACAAAGAGAAATACAAAACATAGAGTTTGCGGAGAAGAGGAACACTAGGAGTGTAATCAGAGCTAAGTCCAGTGCTCATGGAATACAAAATTTAAAGAAAAGCCTGATACTAAAAGGAATAAAGGGGTGGTGACCTCTGGGCAAGACCCCACCCAGCTAAGCACCCAACTTGTAAAAAAGGACTTAAAAGCTCAAGGAGTGAAGGAAGCCACAACTGCAGAAGCTGATGCAGATGTAATACGCATCAAGCAGCAGAACTTGGCAGCTTCCACCATGTGATTCTGGCTTTAGAGTCAAAGACACAAGAAAGGGGCTGTGGAATCTCCCTCCACAACTAAGGAAAGTCACCGAAGCCAGGCCTGTGGCAGGCATGGGGGCCCAGAGAGACCATTTTGTAAAGCTGTGAAGGTGAAACCTAGATTGTGTTGGAGACCCCAAGATGTTGAAGATGCCAGAGTCATAGGATACCTACCCTAGGAAAGCTGCAGACCAGGTATGGAACCTGGTCAAGAGAGAAAAGTATGTTGCAGTAGATGAGGCTTAAAAGAGTTGGAGTATTTCGGCAATCTCCCAACATGGAAGGACAACAGCCCATGGAGGGAAGCAAGGCTTGGGAGCATCCTGTGGACATGTGAAGGAAAGCTAGGGAAAGGGGAAGCCAAACAGGTAACACTGGGGCATGAATGTGGTCTTTATTATGCAGCACACCTGGTATCCACATCCTCCCAACTTACAGAAACTCCACAAAACCTAGTACAGCCATTCAGGTTATACTAAGACAAAACCTAGGGCTGCATCTCTCAAACAAAATAAAATAAAATGGTCCCACTGTAACAATGGAAAGAGCCACACTGCACAAGAAAGGAGGGTACAGAGGCTAAAATTTGTGTCGAGTAGATTTTTGTTATTGCATTTTATTCTATACACTTAATATGTTACACTTTTATATAACACTGTAATAAACATTAGTCCTTTAAAACAAAAACATTACATAAAGACAAAAAAAAAAAAAACCAACCCCCCAAAACCCCCAAAAACCAAAAACCAGCAGGCCATCCAGACTAATTTTCTTGTCAGCTCTCTGGGCTACTTGGTTTCTCCAATGACGTTAGGTATTTGTACATTCTCCCACCATGACAATCACACTAGATACTAAAAAAGCAGATGAAGTTAAAAATAAAACTCTTTTAAGAACAACCTGAAACTTCTAGGGGAGTTTGCAGTCCAGGTGTCCTTTAAGGCCACCCCTTCCTGGTCCACTCTAATACTACACCAGCTCTATCTCACATACCACAACATTTAGAAAACGAAATCCTCGTTTTCTTTTAAGGAATATGTGGACTGTTTGACCCAACAAATACAAAATGCTAGTTCTAAACATTTAAAGCAGCTCCTTCTTTGGGATGTACTTTTCTAAGGCTGTTACTCCATCCTGACAGAACATGGTCTTGGGAGGTCTCCCAGTAAGCTAGATCAAACAGGGCATCTCTCTAGAACAAGACCAAAGGGTGCCTCAGTTTACTAAGTGTGACTGTACTCACCTATCCCCTGGGCTTCTCAGTGCTAAATAAGACAATAACAATAAAGTGTCATTTAGTGCAGTTGTCATTTTGCAGCCCTACTACCCCCAGGCCACTACTGTCAGGAAAAACATTCCAACCCCTCTTTGACCTTTGTGGGTTTTTTTGTTTTTGTTTTTTGGTACTAGACACTGAACCCAAGGCCATGTGCAGGCTAAGCACATTCTACCACTGAGTTACACAAACCCTGAGTGCTCTAACCTGCTTGACAGCTCAAGCAAAAACACAGAAATGCATTTGGGGAGCTGACAGGGGTTCAGAGTTTACCATTCTCCTGCTCTGGCTGTAACAATAATGCAGCCTTTCCTTGGTTTTCTTGAGCATTAGTGTTAACACTTAGAACCATGGCTGCCTAGCTCTGTCCCTTAAACTTGATAGAGTCAGAAGTAACTCTCTTTGGTCTGGCAACAACCAGGATAGTCGTCTTCCTGAGAACAGTGAAGGTTGCTCAGTCAAGAAGCCAGTCAGCTGTGCCGCGGATGAAGCTCTCAGGCGCAGATGAGCCTTGCAGGGTCCAGACTCTGCTGGCATTTCTGATTGCTCTGCAGAAAGGCCTGTCACTCCATTCCAAAGCAAAACGAGTAGCCAGACTTTCAGCTCCAAAGCAGCAGTCGGGTGTCAGTGCTGGGCTGGAGTAAACTGCCTTTATGGAAATGTTTGAAGGATGACACACAATAAAGGTAACTCTTCATGCCTCCTTTTTTCCTCCCTCAGCCCAGAGGTAAATCTTCAAAACCTGTCGAGCCCTGTACTACCCAAGTGCTGCCACACTTCTCTGACCACCTAGTGTCCTCCCAAGTGATATACAATACAGTACATTTCATGGCATTTTATCACTGCAATAATAATAGATGCCAAAAAACATAGACTCCAAAATTAGCTTACAATGTTATAAAGTAAAATACACACAAGTTAGACATACATGTTCACATACTCAGCCCGCTGAGCATTGAATACCAACACCAAATCCCACCAATGTGGCCTTTGGCATGCCCAGATACTCTCAGGAACATCTTGGGCCTTTCTCGGATACTCTTTAGTGAATGCACTATACAACTCCTTTTCCTTTCCTATGGCATTAGCCTCTCTGCTCCTCCCACTGGGCAGAAAATGATGGAAATTGACTTTTTAAAATTAAAAGAAGAAACCTGTAATCTGACAGGAGACTAAAAAGAGATTCTGGATGAGGAAACAATAATCTCCCACTTATGAGACTGAGTATGGGCTAAGTGGTCCAAAGACTGTTAGGAATATAGTTTCATACCGGAGCTACCGCCTCCTCATTACAGCTAGACTCAAGAACAAGGGTCAGCAGTCTCCTAACTACATAAGACCTCAGGGTTCACACACCACAGACCTAACTAGCAGAGACGACTCATTTCTTGACTCCTTGGCTTCCTGTATACCCTACAGTCTCCAGAGGGCAACATGTTAACCCTCAGAGTAGAGTAACTAAGTGTAGTTGAGTAGGTATTAAAATTCTAAAAGCTAGACTAAGCATTCTGGCAAGATGAGCCAGAGCTAAGGAACCCAAAGACACTGACCCATCACTTGTCCATTACAGTTTGCATGTAGAAAGTTTTACATGGTGTTTCTGAAGAGCTGTGAGTGTTTAGACCACCATGTTCAACTGCACAATTATCAAAGTTCATGGTGCCGAGTGTTCAAAGTGAACTTTAAAAGCTATATGAAGCTGGAGCATAGCTCATGGGAGAATGCTTACCAGCAATAGCTGAGCAGTGGGATTGATCCCTAGCACGGAAGAAGAAAGGAGTGAGTTATATAGTTAGAAGCTATGCATGGTAGCACGTGCTTATAATCCCAGCACTGTGGAGGCTGAGGCATAAGGATGGACTTAAGGCTAGCCTGGGCTACATCCCATTAAAAACAACAAAATTATAGTCTATTTCTGATTAAATGCTCAAGTCTAAGTACCATGTTATCTGGTTTATTCCCTCCTTTTTGAGAAAAAAGAAGGGCAGAGGATGGGGAAAGACACAAGAATCAAATAGATTCTGTTCTGGGTTAGCTCTGCCTCACAGAAACCAGGGCACCCTGGCCCTGGAAATGTAAACACACTGGGTTGTAAGGACAGACAGTTTCATGTCCAGCTGCCTCCTGGGTCTCTGACTGTGACAACCTGAAATCCTGGCTATAAAGAACAAGAACCAGACAACCACAGGCATATCTGGCTAGGTTGGTTTGGTTTTTGCCTTTATGACCATACAATCCTGAACTTAGGTCATGTTTCTAAGTGGTCTCTACCACTTAGATGCTGTGAACTGCAGGCCTCACTTGTTTTAGAGACACACAGTGAGCAGACAGTGCTAACAGTTGTCTCCTTTTCAGTTCTGAGACCAGAACATCACATTCTTCAGCTTTTACACATCTGAGACAATCTTTTGCCAAAGAGACAGTGTAAGGCAGCGTGAATACTAAAACAGCCACTGAACCCCTCACTGCTCAGGAGCCATCTCTACCCAGGAAGGCCTCGAGTTGCCAACAAGCACCAGTTCCCTTGGGAGCTCCCTTAATGAACAAACAACAAATTCTCCCCATGGCCAAAAGGTGAGAGGGAAGGAAGGAAGGAAGGAACAGAGTGAAGAGAAAGGCTTTTGTCTTCAAGTAGAATCATCTAGTCCTCTGTTTGGTCGTTCAGAATTGCACTTGCAGAGCCGGTCCATAATGCTTCGGAGCATAGGCTGGACGATGCCCAAGAGAGGCCTCTTAGAGGGGTCACCATCCCAACACGCCTCCATCAACTGCCAGCACTCCTCATCAAACACAGGAAGACGCTCTGGACGGGTCCCTAGAAAGAAGAGCAAGGAAGTGAAGCCAATCTGGGAGAGCAAAGGGTTTGGGTTTCTATTGCAGACTCCTCAGCTATTATGCAACAGAAATAGTGGAAACTGGAAAACATTAGCTTAGAAAACTGAACACTAAAAATTGTAGCAAACAATATTTTGAGATAGTTTGGTATGGTGCTATCCAGTAGCAAAGGTTTGCTTTGCTTTCAGCACTGTATGATGGTCTGTCTGATGTGACTATGCTGTGGCATGGCCAGAAGATGAGGGTGCCCTGCTGTGGTGCCCGGGCTGTCTGTTCTCAGAGACTTAAAGCAAAGTGGTTTGGTGAGTCTTACCTCTGCGCACATTATTCCAGAGATGGTCTTTGCTAGCACACCTCTCAAATGCCTCAGGGAGCTTGATAGAACCAGAGCAGATATACCAGAAAAGGATCCCAAAAGCATAGACGTCCACAGAATTATCGTACTTTCCTACAGCAAAGACAGACGAGAAACAGTGAGCCTCCATCTTGCTTCTATGGGTCTTTACATGATTTTGAAAAGCTTTTAATATCTACTGTTCTTCACAACTTGCCTGGGGGACAGGGCACACCTGTAGTGCCTATTTTATAATATAGAAACCTAGATGCTAAGGCAGCCAAGACAAAAATGTGTCAAAACAGAAGGAAAATCAGGTCATTCGTTTTATTGGGACAGTCTGCAAGATCAATTCTATGAAGAGCTATATTAGAGAACTATGGTTGGGACCCAGAAAATAAGGATTATAAAGATTAGCAGGTGTGGTGGTGCACACCTGTAATCACAGCTCTCAAGAAACTGAGGCAGAAGGATCGTTTAAGGCCAGTCTAGGATATATAGGAAGATCTGATCTCTCATACAAAGATCTTAAAGACAGAGAAGAGTTTATAGAGTTAGTGGGTAGCACAAATTCTTAGCAGGGGTATAGAAAGGAGAACAATGTACTGTAGAAATATTATTCTGACAACAATAGGGTAGACAACAGTAAGAGGAACTTAAATAAGCAGCCAGAACAAAGTAAACTTAGGAAAAGAACAGCTCTCCTATTGACTCTACTGAGACAACAACTGTGTACTAATCCCTACTCCTTCTGCTTAGTGAATAATGAAGAGCCAGGTGACAACTTCTATGCAATGAATGAAATTCACAGGCTGGAGAGATGGCTCAATGGTTTAGAGCACCTGGAGCTCTTACAGAGGGCCAGGGTTTGATTCCCAGCATCCACATGGCTCATGGACACTGTCAACTCCAGTTGCAGGGGATTCAAAAACCTCTTTTGACCTTGGGCACCATGCACACTTGTGGTACATATACATTCATGCAGGTAAAGTATTCATACATATAAATAAATCTTTTAAAAAAAGCACAGCAATTGAAATGCATTGCAAATTTTTCCTCATGTCAACACTAGTGACTAATCTGTGGCTTCCTCCCATCTCCTTGGCACAGGGCCATTACACTCCCCTCCAGTATGGCTCAGTTTCAGTCTTTTATGCCAGCCATTCTTCTCTATTCAACACCCACATCAAGGCAGTAAAAAAGCTTTCCCATTGTCCCGCAAAATTCATCTCAAATCTGTAGCCCTATTTATTTCAGCTGTGTACAAGCCTTTGCTTAACCAGTCACCTCACTCTGATTCTTCTCCCTCATATCCCCTCTACCGGTGGGCGCAAAGCTGGTCCAGGCATATGTACTTGCCAGCCTCCCCCATTTAAAAGCTCAGCACCTCCTTACTTGTCTAAGAACCCTAACCCTCCACAAGGTTTTCAATTTCTGGATTTCTCTGGCCTTATCTTTCACTATTTGCTGTTTTGCAATTTCCCTTAGTATTTCTCCTTCAGCTTTCAGATATTTCTGTTCTCATGATACATGGTTGGACAGTAGAAAAAGGACCTAGATCCAAATCATAAGTCCACTGCATTTTACCTCAGTGTTTTGGAGGGTCAATTGTTTCATCAATCTGGCCCCAATTTTATCTACTAATCTGACATAAAAATATAGCAACACAATCAGGACTGCTGTAAACATTAAGTATAGTGAGAATTCTGGAATTTGGTGTTTTGTTTGTTTGTTTGTTTTAAAGATCTATTTATTTTATGTATGAATGCTTTCTCTGCATTACAGATGGTTATGAGCCACCATTTAGTTGCTGGGAATTGAACTCAGGACCTCTGGAAGAGCAGCCAGTGCTCTTAGCCACTGAGTCATCTTTGCAGCACAAGGATTTTTTTTTTTTTAAAACACAAATATTTTAAGAATGTGCTTTCATTTTAATCCCAGGTTATGGATATGGGGCTGCTTTGTATTGTTTGAAGAAGTTGAATATGATTTTCTTTGTGCTCTAGCAGAGGCATGGTTTTGGCAGCTGCAGATAGCTTCAGCAATTGTGTGATGTTTGAAATCCTGGGAACTTTACAGAGGGTATATAAATGCTAGGGCCCCTGAGAGGCAGGGTCGGTGGTTGTTAGTCATTCATAGGAGTTGGTTGCAGTTTGTTAGTAGTCGAGTTCAAAGAAACAAAAGGAAAGAAATTATATTCAGGGATCTATGTCTCTCTCCTCCTTTCACTCTTACCTAGTGATAGGGAGTGAAACCACGGGGTAAGAGGTGGCATAATGGAGAACCCACAAAGTAGCAAAAACAGCTACAATTAAGTAAGTCAGGATCACCAGAAATGAACTATCCTGCCTACTGCAGAGTATACATTTAAACCTGATTCCCTTTCCACTACCAATCTTTCCAGATAGGCCTCCAGTGTTACCCCAAATCTCATTTCTACCATAAAACCATCCAGCATTTCAACCTTAATTCGTTCTTTCACTCTGCATCAACAGTACATAACACGTGTAATTTATCAATAAGTACTGCCTTACTGCACTTCCAAATTATCTTTCCTCTCAATATACCTCCATGTTGATGTTAAGTTCTTTAATGACAAGTTCCATCATTTAGAAGTTATTCAACCAATATTTTGTGATTAAGTAAGTCTAAGTATGGCAGGTAGAGTGCTAATAACCCAGAGACACATGCAAAGAGTACATCTCCCACTCACGTTCACACTTTCCTTCCTTCCTTCTTTTCTTCCTTCTTTCTTCTTTCCTTTCTTTCTTGTGTCCCTTTTTACTCTCCCTGTTCTGGTTTCTTCATTGCCAGCAGGTCTTGCACTCAGTACTTACCCTGAGGGAAGCACTCCACAGCAGACTACTGGAGTCTGCTAAACCCACTCTTTGCCCTCTAGCCTTACCTGTGAAAAGTTCAGGGGCCATATGGATTGGGGTCCCCACAATGCTGCCTGACATCATAGCTTCTGGTTTGCAGAATCCTAAGTCGGTGATCTTGGCACGGTTTTGTTTGTCCAACTGCCAAAAAAAGCAGGTCAGAGTCACTTTTTGTCTGCACACCCAATCTCAAAGCACTCCTTAGAAAGTCCTGCCTCAAAAAAAAAGTATATAAAAAATGTGTGTGTGTGTGTGTGTGTAAATAAAGCTGGGCAGTGGTGGTGCACGCCTTTAATCCCAGCACTTGGGAGGCAGAGGCAGGCGGATTTCTGAGTTCAAGGCCAGCCTGGTCTACAGAGTGAGTTCCAGGACAGCCCGGGCTATACAGAGAAACCCTGTCTCAAAAACCAAAAAAAAAAAAAAGTCCTGGCTCCAACCTCACCATCCCAGACTGTCTCCTGTCACTATCCTCTTGCCTATACTGTCAACAACTTGGTAGCAGGGGTTTTTTCTTTCCTCTTTATATCCCTGACATATACCGGGATCACTATAATCTTGGAAGAATGAGTAATGAAGGTCTATAAAATGAGGAAAACATGTTGGCATCTGATTTCCCTCTTCATCAGCCAGAGCAATTCTTTAATTCTTAAAGATCTAATAAATGGTTAGGGTGTGGGAGACCTGGTCCAGCATGTAAGACCTAAAACAGTAGAAAGAACAACAATGATACAAGAACAAACATGCAAAAATCAATCCTAGAGAATAAACGTCCCTTCTGGTTCCTGATGGTCTATTATCCTTCTGTCTACAATTTCCAAGCTATCTTAGTTTTCCCCAAACTGCAACCTCATGGGGTGTTACCATGTGATACTGGAAGGTATTTCTCCTAAATTGTTACATTTTATTTATTTACTTTGTGTGTAGGTCAGAGGACAACTTGTAGAGTCTGTTCTCTCCTTCCACTATGTAATAACAGGTACTATAGCCCGTTATGTTACCATAGTTGAGCCATGTCACTGACCCTGATAGATGTTTTTAAGAAGATTCTATCGAACGATTCTTTATGATTTATGTGATGTGACCTTGTAAGGCGCATTTATGCACGTCAGCTCGCATCTAGTGTCTCTGATACAGTACTAAATAGTAAGTAAGACTCCTGAACTCCTCAAAACACCAATGACAGAAAGACCAACACAAAAGGGGAAAGATTATTCTATATTAAAGAAGGAGGAAATAGCATGATAATAAAAATATACTGTAAAATCCTTGGATTAGATCCTAGATAAGAAAACAACAACAAGAATAACAACAACAAAATACCAAACAGAGGATATTTGGAACAACTGGATATAACAGAGACAATAACAGAATATATGTTGATAATACTCCTGTATCAATGTTCCACACCTCTTGAGTGTGGTAACGGCATTCCAGTTATGTAGGAGACTCTTCTTAGGAGAAACTCTCTGACATATTTACCTTCATATGATATACGAAAATAAATAGAAAATATGACTGAGTGGGCACCCTTGCAGGAACAGAGGATACACGGGTATCTTGGTCTCCAACATGCTACTCTTAACCTTTCTGTGAAGCTAGAATTTCTCAACAGTGGAGGGAAAAGTATTTGACGCAAGGTTGTCTGTTGAGATTGGTCCTTAAGCTTAAGTCCAGGGCTCCATCCACTCACCATGGTGTTAACTCTCTTACTTTCCATGTAGACATTTCCTAGAATCAAAGTGCTTTTTACACAAAAAAGAGAGGCAGGAAGTCCTCTCTGAATACAGCTCTGTCTTACCAGCACATTTTTCAGTTTGATATCCCGATGAACAAGCCCCTGGCTGTGCAGAAATCGGATTCCCTCCACCACATCCAGAGCTATTTGCAAACGTGTCTCCAGGGTCAGCCCAGCCTGGAAAGACAAAAGAGCCTAGATGTCATGAGAGCCCAACTCCTCAAAAATACCAATGACAGAAAGACCAACACAAAAGGTTAAAGATTATTCTATATTAAAGAAGGAGGAAATAGCATGATAATAAAAATATACTGTAAAATCCTTGGATTAGATCCTAGATAAGAAAACAACAACAAGAAGAACAACAAAATACCAAACAGAGCATATTTGGAACAACTGGATATAACAGAGACAATAACAGAATATATGTTGATAACACTCCTGAATCAATGCTAGACTTCTTGAGTGTGGTAACGGCATTCTAATTATATAGGAGACTCTATATTAGGAGAAACTCTGACATATTTACCTTCATATTATACACGAAACCCAGCAGAGACTTCCAGTTGTGAGCAACTAAATGACTTATGGTGGCACCAGAGGGGAGAGCAGTGAGTGGGAGGAGCAGCGAAGAACATGCTGCATAGGACGCAAAGCAAAAGGAAGTCTCTTCAGGCTGCAGTGGTCAGCAGGACCAGAATCCAAGGAGAAGAGGTTCAAGGTCTAACAGCATCTCACTCCCAGCATCAGAGCGACTCTGGCACAGTCTCGTGAGAGTTTTGCTTTCACTGCCTTTATAGGCTTGGTTGGCTCAGGTTTGAGTTTATGGGTTCCAATTTCAAAGTCATTCTGATTACTTAAGGATCTTTAGGATTCTGAAAAAATATCCTATTACTTTCTTCCAAAAACTCAAATGGGATTTTCTAGCTCACTTACAGAAAAACCTCAGGTGTTCCTGAGATAAAGAGGGAACTACTTGGAGTCTCTTTTTCATATCACTAATTCTTGTGACTCCTGGAAACATTTCTAAGTCATCTCTCTACCTTACTTCTGAAAGTCTCCATGTAAGCTCATACAGGGGAGGCCAGACACTCCAAGGTCAGCTTCTCCTGCTCAGTTCCAATGCAGGGGACAGACAAGAGAAGCCTAACTCCCTAATGGTGATTTTTTTAGACAACAGTTTAAACTCAGTAGTCAACTGAGAGTTTCATCTTTCCTCAAATGAAATTTTTCAGTGGCACACCCCAATTTATTTTTAAAAGTCAGGACCACATAATAAGATCTAATAAGTGACTTTGTGCCTGCCCCTACTGCACATCTCTCTCTCTGCATCTATTTCTGGTGCTATGGGGTCTGAACTCAAGACCACATATGCCAAGAAAGTTCTCTTATCACTAAGCTACATCTCCGGTCCCATATAAATGATTTCATTTTAAATCTTACTGGAACTTATGTTAGAATGTTTAGAATGCAGAGCCTCTCAGAATCTACAACTAACTCCATTTGAATTCCTTTAAAATATTTAAATTGTGCATGTCATGTTATGGTTGGTTATGGTTGGTGTATGTACATTTATGTGGGTTTGGAATCTCTCCAGATTTATTATAGAGATATATATATATATATATATATATATATATATGCATGCATATACATAATGCAGTAAAGCCAGATCGCTCCAATTTCTATGAAAGAGAATAAACAGGGAAGAATGAAGTCTAGTCAGGAAGGGTTGAGCCTGACTCCAGCTGGCCCTTGTCCCCTGCTGCCTCAGTCACCTTCAGGCCCGTGTAGAGGTCCCGGTGCAGCCGCTCCATAATAAGCAGTACAGCAACGCTGGAGCCGCCACCGTAGTTGTAGTCAATAACAGAACCGTGGAGATCTACCAGCCGCTCATGCTTTGGCAAAGACCTATGAGAAAAAGAGGTTTTGGCAACTACACTTGGGTTCTAATTGTGCATGAGATACCAGGAAATAGAAAGAAAAAATGTCAGGGCCACACTTAGTCGAACTCCAGACTGAGGGAAAGGAGAACTGCTTCTCCACTAAGGCCCAAAAGCCCAGGGACTATCAATACTGACAGTCCTTGTGACTATGAAAGAAAACAGCATCAGCAATTGAGAACTGTGATGGGAAAAGACCAGATCATTAGGTGGGTAGAGCACTCTGGAATCCGTAGATAGAAGGATGGGATGCTGCAGCTTATGCTACAAAACTCTTCCCAGCCTTTTAGCTTCTCTGGTCTTCCCCAGAGAGATTAATGAAATCAAGGCTTACCTCATGTAGTGAAACTCCAATGCCAGATCGTTCCAGTGCTTCTCATCTGGAGGAACAACTGACTTGAGGGCACAAGGGAAGTGTCCCCCCCAGTTGTCACACAGATACACCACACCATATTGGCCCCGGCCCAGTTCCTGTCCTAATTTAGGCTTACCTATAAGATATAAAGACAGGTGGAAAAGGGACTTACCAAGCATTCTCTTTAAGATTCTTAGATGCAGCCCTGCCTAGAGGCCAGAAGCTGTAATCATGCAGTCATGCAATGGAAAGAAATTCAAGTGTATTCTGAGTTGGATGACTTTGAATAAACTTTGATCGTGTTATTCACATTACATAAGCAGCAGAACCAAACAGGAATTCAGAAACATCACTAAATGCTGAGGCAGCTTTGCAAGAAAGTAGTAGCCTGAGACACTGGGATTCTTGGAGGCCAGGCATAAAAATGCCAGAGGATCCTGAACTTCTAATCTACTGGGAAAGAAGCAAGAACTCACGGTGAAGCAAGACATCCTGTAAAGACCGGCTCTCTAGTGAAAGGCGGGCCAGACGGGGAGCGTGATCCTTTCGAACTTTAAGCCACAGATCTTCAGTTTTCTCCAGACGGCCAGAATGGCCTGCTTCCAGCTAGGAGGGAAACAGAAAAAGACAACATAAGACTTCTCAAGCCCCTCACCTCAGCTTCCCCACCTGTTACCTAGAAATAATAGTATCTCTCTCATGCCAACAACTGTGACAACTGAGCAGCAAGTATGTGACATGTTTAGGACAAAGACAGGGAGTCCTCGATAGTCATGCTCCTCTTAGATGCCTTACCCACGTTCTCTCTCTCTCCCCTCCCTCTCTCCCTCTCCCTCCCTCTCCCTCTCCCCTCCCCCCACACATGGGAGCACATAACTGAACTAGAACAGAGTTAGAAAGTCATTTTTCTTTCATTCATCCTTAAACCGCTGTATAGATATATGTAGAGTGTGTTCTCCTCCATGCTCCTTTTCGCTGTAATATGGACAAAAATTAACTGCCCTCCCTCTAACTTTTCTAGAGTTAGAAAAAGATCCACATGAAAAAATTGTTGATGAAACTTTCTGTAACAAATTATTCTTTAACAGTAAAAAGTATATTAATTTTGTAAAACTATAAGAATAGCAGCGAGTACACCATTTCTCTCTCAGGGAGGCTCTTTTCTGATTACTCCAGCTTTTGCTCCTTTCCTGCATACGCACCTGCCTCAAGGAGGCTGCAAAAGCCTCATGAGAACTATTGAGCCGAGTGCGGAACTGGCTACAAATGCTCTTGGCCAACTTGGAGGCGCTGAGGCTGTCGATTGCTTCCTGGGCCACCTTCCTCTTCCACTCTAGAGTGACGGTGGGGGGGTTCACCCATGTGATACGCTGGATGATCTGCCGAGGTGAGGACAGGGAGATCACTGAAGGAAGGAGAAGGAACTCCCAGGCAGCTCCAACAATGCCCTTCCTTGTCTGAGTTCTCTCACCAGGAGCAGCTCTAACTCAGAAGCCTCTGAAATCCAACTTCAACTCTAACGCTGCCTACCTCAAACATGGGGCTCAGTCAGAGGTAGGCACAAACAGTAAGCCTAAACAGTAAGATCTGAAGGCTCACAGCCCTCAACGTATTACATTCAGGGGCAGGACAGGACCCACACTCTTGGCTCCTAACAGCAATGTTTAATTTTTTGTGTGTTTGTTTTGTTTCAGACAGGGTCTCTCTCTCTACATAGCTCTGGCTGTTCTGGAATTTTCTATGTAGACCAGGCTGGCCTTGAATCTACAGAGACCTACCTGCCTCTGATGCCTCAGTGCTGGGATTAAAGGCTGTGTGTGCCACCATCATTGACTCAGTGTCTAGATTTTTGTTGTTTGTTTACTTGTTCACTCTTGTGGTACTGAGGACTCAAACCTATGGCCTTGCATATGTAAGGCAAACCATCTACCACCAAGCTACATCCCCAGCCCCAACATTTAGCCTGAATAAAAGACAGATAAGAAACCTAATGATACAGAATTTTGTGGCTTCATCAAGTGTTACATAAATGTACAGCTTTTAAAAGAGTTAAAGGAATATTGGTAGTAATTAATAAAGGCTAGGCATATAACAGAATTCTCTCACAGACAAAACAGAAAAATGGCTACCCTACTTTAACAGCATGTTCTAAGAATCTGTTCTATTGGAGAGTCTACAATGTAAGTGAGCCAAACATGGACTGGAATGACTCCTGGGGAACACGCACCTGCTTGATTTGTTCCCAAAGCATCCGTGTAACTGAGGACCCCGAGTGAAAAGTGACTTCAACATGGTAAGCAGCATTTAAGATCTGAAAGAGAACACATGAAAGAACATATGCAGACAGCCATTTCTGAATAGTTTCAAGAAGAAGTCCAAGCTGGGTATGGCTGTGCACACCTTTAATCCCTGCATGCTGAGGCCAGACTGATGTATATAAGCAAGTTTCCAGCCAGCCAGATCTACAGAGTGAAACCCTGTCTCAAAAAACAAAGAACTACAATCTAACCAGACACAGCACATGTCAATAATTCCATCACTTCAGAGGTGGAAGCAGGAGAATTAGTTCAAATCCAGCCCTGAATAAAACAGCAAGTTCAAGGCTAGCCCAGTCTTGTCTACCATGTGCCATATTCCTTCCTTCTGCCTGCCCAAAGAAAAATATATATGTGTGTGTACACACACACACACCAACTCAAATTCATCACCCCCATTTTGTGACTAAATAGGTTCTTTTACTTTCTATTCATTTTTATCATCTATAAGTTTACAACTCAGCACCTCCCCCAGGCAGTGGCTATGTAGTGGGAAAACAAAATGAAGTTTTAACTACATTGTCTCAAAGGGAAATCCTTGGCTAATTTGAGATTGGGGTTGTCTGTGAATTGTCCCAGATGTTATCAGTGACACGGTATCTAAGCAACCATTCTTTTCACACCTGTTTGAGATAATTGCTGGTGATATGAACTGAGACATCCTGTGATTTTTCAAGGCTCTGCAGACACCGCTCCAGGGTCCCAACAAAGCTTTCCCGGAGGTAATCCACTGAGCTGATGAGCTTGTTGGCCACCGCCTGATTAAGCCTGGAGATGATGAGCTCCTGGATCTGCCGGATGCAGGATTTGATCTCTCTGGTCCCGATTGTTTCTCCATTCTCAGGGACAATGACATCTACAGAGGCAGAGACTATGATAGTTAGCTGTGAAAGAAAGGGGCAGACATGCTAAATAAGGGCACCTCCCAAGTTAGCACCAGTGACCTACCATGATGGTGGCTATGAAAAGATATGGTCGGTTGTCAAATTCTGAATCTTAGGATGATCAAAGGCCAGACAATGTTCAGCTACTTAAGTTAAATAAGATCCTGAAAATGAGCAGCTATGTCTGAAACAAGTCTGTTGATCTTATTAGCTTTTAGGTCATAGTTACAGGAGGGGAAGAACATCATTCCCTTAGCGGAAACTATGTGAAAGGCACAATAATAAGCATTATGTAGTAATGTAACTTCATCTTTACAATACCTTTTTAGGTGGATATTAATGGATCTAGTCTATACACCAGGAAACAGCCTCGGGGATAAGACAAAGTGGGCACTGGGAGAAAAGATGTGCAGTTAGGAAGCAATACAGCTAGAATTTAAGCACAAACCTCACTGGTTCCACATCTAGGATCTTCATTAAATTTCACACTGCTGGCATATTAAACCAACCAACAATTACAACTATGTACACCCGCTGAGTAGCTATGCCTCTGGAAATTCTTTTTCTAGAACTCTGACGTCAAAAATCTCAGACCGTGTACACAATGGTACCAATTCAGTCATTTGTAACTACAAAAAGAAAATCACAAAAGATCTAAATATTTATCAATAGGCTGAAAGTGATGCAAGGTATGTTCATTAGGAGACAAACTTAAATGCACATTTGCAGAAACCTCTCTGAGCTATACATGGAACGGGGAAATGCAAACGAGAGGAACTAGATGTTTAGGAAACAGCATTTTCATGTGTTTGAATTAAGTAGCATATATATGCTTTTGTTTTACCTTATGGGGGGATGCAGCTCAGTGGTAGGGTGCTTGCCTAGCATGCATAAGCCCTAAGCTCAATTCCCACTACTATAAAACAAGAAAAGTTTTTGATATGTAACTCCCTGCATAGCCCAGGCTGACCTCAAACTTACGATTCTTCTGCCTCTGTCTCCTGAGAGCTGGGAATACAGACATATGCCACCACACCTAGATTAAAACATAGATATTTCTAAAGTATGTTACCCAGCATACATGCATGACCTTTATTTACAAAAACAAATAGTAACAGAAATCTGGTTCTACCAGATTATGTGCAAGCTCTCTTTTAAATCAGTTATTGCTTCAAAGGTACCCCAAAAGGACTCAGAACAAGACAAGAATCAGATATTAAATTGTACCTAATATGTAGCTAACTAAGTGTGTAGATCCACAAGCCTGCAGTGCAGGCAGCAGTCAGACATGTGATTTGCTTGCTCCAGTTACTCCCTTATCTGTTTAAGCTAAACATTGTATCCAAGGCACTAAACTTGGTATGTCTGCCACAGGACAATCCAACATTACACTGTCTACCTGACCCTGCCTGTCATCATGTGGGTCAGATGCCAGCACAGATGCTCCAGAGTGCTTAGTGACATGTTAGAGGACTTCCTAGAACTTCCTAGTAATGAGCCACTAAAGATATATTCTCATTCATTTTTACTAAAAAAGGAGAAAAGAGGGAAGATGGAAGGAGATTCTTTGATTTTTTTGCTGCAAGGTATAAAATGATGAATAACCCCAAGTTCATATTCTCCACCTCTGGCATTTCAGAACACAACACTAAAACAAAGTGAGATGACAAAGTCACAGGTGAAATGGGGTGGGGACATCAATGAGTACAGCTGACAGATGGCAGAACTAATGACTTAACCAAAAGTAGCATTTGAAGGGTAGGCAGGATTTGGAAAAAAAAATCACAGAAAAATAAAAGTATTTCAAATTTGAAGCATGACTCATGCAAAGAAAAAATTAAGTGAGTGTATGGAGGACAGCAAATAGTTAAGACTAACCCAATTAAAACTACTGGGTGATGATGCGGGGGGGGGGGTGGCACATATCTTTAATCCCAGCACTCAAGAGGCAGGAACAGGTGGATCTCTGTGAGTTTGAGGCCAGCCTGGTCTACTGAGTAAGCTCCAGGACAGCCAGGGCTACTCAAAGAGAACCCCTGTCTCAAACAAAACAAAACCCACAAACAAAAAACTGCAGAAAGGTGAAGAATGGAAAATAAGGCTGCCAAAATTGATAGACTTTGGAAGCTCTGATACTAGACTGATTGAGGCACTCAGTACTAGTTATAGGAACAGGAAGCCAATAAAGATGAAGTAGAGATGGAAAAGAAACAAGTCAGGTAGACTGATTAGGTCAAGATACTTTAGACAGACTAGTGAAGTCAGACTAGAGCCAGGAGTGTTTTGAATGCTTATATCCCAACACTCAAAGAGGCTGAGACAAGTGGTTATAAGTTCAAAGCCAGCCTGGGTTATACAATGAAATCGTGTCTCAAAAAATTTACAGAAAACAAAAGTATGGGTAGATATAAAATTGCAGAGGACTCATGGGTTCTTGGCAACTAGTTAAACAAGACAATTAAAGAGAGAAGACAATAAAGGATATACTGTGGCTTAGAAGATGGGTACCAGAAGAAGGGGGCATAGTAACTGAGAACAGAGCTTCTCAACCTTCCTAATGCTGTGACCCTTAAATACAGCTCCTCATGCTGTGGTGACTCCCAACCATAACTTATTTTATTACTACTTCATATCTGTAATTTTGCTACTTTTATGAATTGCAATATAAATATCTGATATTTCTGATGGTCTTAGGTCACTCAAAAGGGTTGTGACCCACATGTTGAGAACAGCTGGTTTAAGCAGTAAACATTGAACTATAGAATATGGGCTCAAGGGTTGGGTGTGGTGGCACATTCCTTTAATCCCAGTGCTTAGGAAGCTAAGGCAGGCTGATCTTTCTAAGTTGGAGACCAGACTGGTATACATAGTGAGTCTACTAATTCTTGAGTGTATGTACATACATACATACATACATACATACATACATACATAGTATAATATATACATATATTTACATATATGCACTTAAGAATTAGACTGTCTCAGTTCATATCCTGCCTCTACTATTTACTAGCGGTGGGACCTTGGGTAAATCGCTTAACCTTTGAAGTCTTTTGTTCCCTCACCTAAACAATGAACATAAGCAGACTCCATCTAGTAAAGGACAGCACTGACAAAGTCTAAAGTGGTCTATCATGGTTCTGAGCACCCCAAGATGATGTGCATGTATACTCATGACTAAAAGTCTGTTTAGTTACTGTAAGGTAGAACTCATGCATGGAGGTTCAAATAGTCACTAGCATAAAAGCCAGCAGTATCAAAACTTCAGACACCAAACTGGCTTTCCCCAGTTTTGTTAGTAGTCATTTGCGATGAATGAGTCTGCCAGGAAAGCTAATCATGCTTTGGAAATTTTTTCTGAGTTGGGTTTCAGGAGCTGCCTGAAGATAAAAATGAGACCATGGGACAAAAAGCAACATAGTGAGGCACCCTGGGCTGTGCTGACAGAGCAAAGGTAAAAAAAGTACAAAGCTCTTCTCAGGAACACAGGGATACAGGCAGGCAGTGGAGAGTGGACAGCTATAGGATGAATTTACCAAAAGCTAAGCTAATGGGCCGGGAAGGAAGGAAAATGAATCTAAAGATCTATGAAAGTGAAAGAGGCCAGCCACCTCATCTTAGTGACTGACTGTGCCCTCTTGCTGGACCTAAAGAATCAGTACATTCAACTTCTAGCCCAAAGAACCAGAGAGCTCTGCAGTCCTAGCACTCCAGAAGCTCGCTAGTGCCTACCTTTAAACTCCATGTTGGCAGCATCATCCAGAAGTTCCTCTTTCATGGTGTTAAGTGTCTCAACAATCATATCCTTCATTTCCTCTTGCTTTCGGTTGGCAATATTCATCAATGATTCATACAATTCATTCTCCTTTTTTCTAGTATATTCTAGGCGTTTAGGAGTGATCTGCAGGTCCCGCTGCATATCAAAAGCCTGGTTAATAAAGATGTCGAGGCAGTGGCTGTGTACCACATTCAGGGCCTTGGCTGCATCCACTAGGTGGGTGTGTAGCAGCTGGTGAGAAAACGTACTCAATTGTCTCAGCTTCTCACTTTGCTCCACCAACATGCTCTGAGCTTTACAGTCCTGGTCAGAGGCTACACAGTTCCTGTGACTGCTGCTCAGATAGCCCAGATCCATTAGCTGTCCGTACAATGGTGATCTTTCACTCTCTGCTCTCCCACTGGAAGAGTTGATTATCTCCAGCTTGGGTACTTTGAAAAAGAACACGGGAAAGGAGAAATACTTTCTAATTTCCTGAAGCTCTTGCTCATCCCTCTCAGAGAGTTCATCTTTGTGAAGTGCATAGGTTATCACAGGCAAGAAATCATTCGCCAAATCACTCAGAACATCTACTGCAGGTCGGTTGTTGTGGCATGGTGCCACCACAATGTCCACTTCCTAGAAGGAAAAGGGGTCAGATTAACACCTAACAGTCAGAACCCATCTTTGCCTTACTTAAGTCTCACCTACACTGAGATCAAAATCCAGATGGAGGAACTGGACTTTAGCATACCCCAGTCACTTGTCCACCTCCTTCCTTGGTTCCTAATACCCACTTCTGTGACATACAAAGGCAAGCATTCATCTACATATCAAATAAATCAGCAGAAAGGATTATAGTCTCTTCAGCCATTTCAGATGAAAAGAATCCCTGTCTACCTTTGATGCTTGTAAATTCCTATTGACTCCCCTATGAAAAGGAGACAAAAAGTGGAAGAAAATGGATTCTAGGGCAACCTAGGAGCAGGGGAATCATCCTATACCTGTCCTCTTGCCTTGACCTCACACCTCCATCCCACCTGCAGGCCTGGCCTCTCCAGCTTCCTTTCACTGTTCACATGTAATACCCTACGCCCTTTGCTGTTACAGAGCCGCTAGCACTCTAGTTTTCCTTATCTACATTCAACACATTCATAGTTTACGTATTGGAACCTGGTCTTGTTCAGACAGGCCCGGTGGTACATGCCTGTGGTACTAGCACTTGGAGCTAGAGGAGAGAGATCAAAGTTTTAGGCCAGCTTGGGACATACAATGAGTTCCAGGCTAACCTGGGCTAGAACTTAAGAGAGTCCCTGTCTCAAAAGGGAAAGGGAAGAAAGAAGAAAGAGAAGTAAAAAAGAAAAATGATGAGAAGAGAGGAAGAAGCAGAAGGGGAAAGGAGCGGAAGAAGAGATTTTGTTCCATTAGTCCACAAAGCCTTTGAAGGCAGAGCCCACATTTACTCACTATTAGAACTCTAACGTTTAACACAACTAAATCCTCAATAAAATCAGTTGTCAAACCAAGAAATCAATCTGCAAATTAAAAGTCAAGGTCACCAAACATTTCTATCCTATTCCAAAATTCTGCAGATATCTCAAAGGCTCAAATAAGTTAAATTGTGGTAATACCATTAACAATATGGTCGCTTAGGGGCTGGGGATGTGGCTCACTGTATAAGAATGCTTACTGTACAAGCATGATATCTGAATTCCAATCCCTAATGTCTACAGAAAAATCCAGTAATGGCACAAGGGTCCCCTGGATCGGCGAACTTCAAGTTCAGTGAGAGTCCCTGTCTCAAGGAGATAAGGTTAAGAGCTATAGCAAAAGTCCCACTCTGGCTTCTGCATGTGTGTGAACTTGCATGCGCACATGTATGCCACTTCCATATGCGTATGTACACACACACACACACACATGATCACTGGGTATGGCAGATAATAAGGCTCAC
This sequence comes from Grammomys surdaster, assembly GCF_004785775.1. Taxonomy (NCBI): domain Eukaryota; kingdom Metazoa; phylum Chordata; class Mammalia; order Rodentia; family Muridae; genus Grammomys; species Grammomys surdaster. The sequence continues at coordinate 1,927,315 of NW_021604603.1, read as the reverse complement.
CAAACCAGTGAGCCATACCAAGTGATCGTATTTGTATATGCCTTTGTATTTTGGGGAAGGTGGGGTGAGGAAAGAGAAAACCAGACAGGCTTGACTGATTCAACCAGAAAGCATGCTTTCTGGCCTTGCCCACCTTCCTTCTCCATGGAGATGTGGTAGCTAGAGCAGCGGCAGCAGGCAGCTAGACAAATGCACAACCAGAGCTAAGAAGGAAAGCTGAGCACGGTGGTGCACACGTCGTATCCCAGCACTCAGGAAGCAGAGTCAGGCAGATTTCTGTGAGCTTGAGGTTAGCCTGGCCTACAAAGGAGTTCACAACCAGTGCTATGTAAAGAGACCCTGTCTCAAAAAACAAAAGCAGTGAAAAAGAAAGCCTGGTCCTCAGATGCCTACATGAGAGGAAGCAATCACCCTGCCTCCTGCATCTGTGTCTGTGGTGTTCTGTTACATGTAACAGATCTTCATCTTAATAGATACTCCCAAACTTGTAAAGTTTGCAGAATGCTCTTTTGAAATAAATCTTCCACAGGTCTTTTTCCTATCCTATGGTTTCTGCGCTCTTGCTCTCTCCTCTCCCTCCCCCTCTCCCTCTCCTCCCTCTCCCTCTCCCTCT
>NW_021604603.1:1903435-1926602 GCF_004785775.1 Grammomys surdaster | reverse complement strand
TCCCTCTCCTCCCTCTCCCTCTCCTCCCTCTCCCTCTCCTCCCTCTCCCTCTCCTCCCTCTCCTCCCTCTCCCTCTTTCTCTCCCCCCACACCTCGTGGAGGATGTATTTCTATCCAGTGTACAGTTGCTCCTCATCACTTGAAATCCTAAGTCACAGAGGTGTGAGTGGAGACAGGCCAATTGTTACTAGGTACAAAATTCCTGTTGCCTTCAGATGTCTACAAACTCAAAACCAACCTTATTGCTGAGTTACCTTACAGAATTCATCTGACAAAGGTATAAAGAATTCATCCTATATCTAATCAAGTTTAAGTCCTTAACAAGTATCAGATTAAAATGATTGGCTTGAACTCCTGATCTTTCTTCTACCTCTCAAGTGCCAGGTTTACAGGCTTGTATGACTATTCTGGGCTGGAAGCAACTTTCTTCTGTTTACATTTTACTGTGTGTGTGCTCGTGGGATCAGAGGACAACTAACAGGAGTTGTTCATCTTACCACAGGTCAAGTTGTCAGGCCTGGAGGCACACACACTAAGCCATCTTGTCTACCCTTGAGGTATCTACATTTGGCAAAATATATTTTAAAATGAAATCCTGGGTTTCCCCCTTCTTTGATAGCCTTCTCTATATATGAAAAGCCTAGGAAAGCTGGCTTATTTATCTCTCTAGTACTCGTCTTCTAACGACACCAAGGAGTTTGAACTATATTTTTGTTTTATTCATTTTTTCCATTCTATGCAAAGCATAAAAGTCTCACCTTCTTACCAACAAAGAACTAAACTTTATTTTCAGGGAAGTCACAAGAGGCTCATTTAGTTAGTCACTTGAACTCCAAGAAATCTAAGAGCCGTTTAGCCTCTCTTCATTTGTAATTTGGGCAAACTACATAAACCCATCCACTGCTTACCCAAACCCAGGCCATGAAGAGACCTATTTCATCTCTGCCTCCATTGCAGGGAGTGGTGTGTGCTCCAGTTGGAAACCTGCCTGGCTCATCTTGCGATCCACAACAGCCCTTACTACCCTGTCTTACTCACACTAGAATGAGAGTGTTTTCCTCAGGAAGCATTTTCAGAAATGCTAATAGATAAGAAATTTCAAAGCTTAAATTGGAATACTGCTAAATACCAACAGCAAAATCACGAGAAAAAGACTAAAAAGAATCCTAAGGATGAGAGAGAGTGAGAGTGAGAGTGAGAGTGAGAGAGAGAGAGAGAGAGAGAGAGAGAGGGGACCAGGATGTTTGTATGATGGGGTCAGAGGGCTTTGCAGGAGTTGGTTCCTTCCTCATTATCTTGAGATAAGAGCTCTAGTTTCTGATGGGATGCTGCATACTCCAAACAACATGATCTGCTCAATTCTGTCTCTGCCTCCCATCTTACTATGGGAACGCTGGGATTACCAATGCTTGCTAGCCCATCTGACTTGTCACATGGGCTCCAGAGTTGAATTTAGGCTTGCTTTCATCCACTGAGAAATCTCTCTGGATCATAAGCTAGATAAATTATGTGTAGTGTTTTTTTGGTTTGTTCGTTTGTTTTTAAACCACAGCTCCTCCAAGTACACATCTCTTCCCAGCTTTTAGACAGGGTCTCATGTAGCCCAGTTTGGCCTCAAACTTGCTGTGTTGTCAAGGATGAACTTGAATCCCTGGTCCTCATGCTTCCTCCTCCTGAGTGCTACAATACAGGCGTGGATTGCCATGCTTCTTCTCTTCTGCCATTCTGAAGAGTGAACCCAGGGCTTCCTATGTGACAGGCAAGCACTGTAGCTACTGAACTACACTCCAGCCCCTAATTATATTGTAAAAAGATAAAAATCAATCAATTTTATTATCGGAAAAAAGCAAAAATTCAAAATCAGAGTATTATTTAGAAAATTTTAACTTGAAGGAACTCATAGCTGGTATCATAAGCCTGAGCAAAAGCCCAGTGCTAGGAGGTTATAGGCTCTAGGAGGGAAACGGTTATTACTGCCTTGGTCATGTTGCCAAACTGCTGGCCTCAGCCTTGGCCAGACAAGCATCTCTCTGTAATAACCAGCAATTAACCAAGTAACTCCTTAATGGTCAAAATGCTGACAATATGTGACTGGGTCCTAAATGTGTAGGGATACATTGTGTGAAGGTGTGTCTGGATAGCTATACAAACCCCCATATACATTAAGGCTCAGGAAACATTGTGGAAAGGGGGCCAGAAAGAATGCAAGAGCCAGAGGATCGGGAAGGGATGCTGAGAAACGTCATCTTCTGGAAAAGACATGGCAGTGTAGTCATAACTCACTCAAGCTACAGTGAGCTGCCCAGGATCAGGCAACATTCCAACAGGCAGCACTAACTGGACTAAATGGGTTACAAAGGTGGGGCATGAAGTGGGGACAGGGACATGTTAGATGCACAGGAAGAGCGAGAGGGAAGAATTAGGAATAGATATGATGAAGATACATTGTTTACATTTTGAAATTGTCAAAGAATAAGTAAAATATAGATTTCATCAAAGTAATTTTTCAGAAGAATTTTATTTGGTTAAATTTTCTAAAATAAAATTTCAGGTTTTTCTTAAAGGACCACTTTATGCATAACAAAACCACTAGTCAAAAGTGTCAAGTCCATATGTAAGACCAACACCATCCTTTAAGAGAAAAGAGAGAGCCAGGCTGTGATGGCACACGCCTTTAATCTCAGCACCCAGGTGGCAGAGGCAGGTGGATCTCTGTGAGTTTGAGGCCAGCCTGGTCTACCGAGTGAGTTCCAGAATAGTGAAGACTATGCAAGTAAACCCTATCTCAAAAAAAAACAAAAAAAGAGGAAGGAGGGAGGAAGAGAGGAAAGAAGCACCAGAGAAGAACAGTTGGTTGATTTAATTTACTCATAGGTACAAACTTATTAGAAGAAAAAATTTGAGTATGAACATCTTTTTTAAAGACTGTGTCATCTATGTCTCCAATGGCAGGGAGTGTGTTCGAGTCAGAAAACTAGTCTGACTCCCATCTTGCTGTACAAGACACCTTTTGCTACCCTGACTTATATGTGCTGCAGAGTGTGCAACTTTAGGGAAGCATTTCCTTTTTTAAAGATTTATTTTTTTTATATATATGAGTACATTGTAGCTGTCTTCAGACACACCAGAAGAGGGCACCGGATCCCATTACAGATGGTTGTGAGCCACCATGTGGTTGCTGGGAATTGAACTCAGGGCCTCTGGAAGAGCAGTCAGTGTTCTTAACCACTGAGCAACCCCACCAGCCCGGGAAGCATTTTCTAAGTTAGTGCACAATACATTTCCTGAGCTTACTCTCAGGATTCGTTGTATAGCCTTGGCTGGTGTGATGGTTTGAATATGTTTGATTGAGGGAGTGACACTATTTGGAGGTGTGGACTTCTTGGAGTAGGTGTGTCATTGTGAGCGTGGGCTTTAAGAACCTCATCCTAGCTGCCTGGAAGTCAGTCTCCTAGCAGTCTCCAGATGAAGATGTAGACCTCTCAGCTCCTGCACCATGCCTGCTGGGATGATGCCATGTTCCCACCAGATGACAATTGACTGAAGCTCTGTAAGCAGCCCAAAATAAATGTCCTGATAAGAGTTGCTTTGGCTGTGTCTGTTCACAGCAGCAAAACTCTAAGACAGCTGACCTGGAACTTGCTACATATTCCATGCTGGCTGCAAACTGTGTCAATCCTCCTGCCTCACATCTGAAGTGCTGGGACTATAGGCATGTGCCACCACTCTTGGCAGATTAAGGGTTTTGTAATGATATACTGACACCTTTTTTAAAAAGCTGTATACTCTTTCCTAAACCTCTGTGTTATTGTTTTGTGGTGTTTTGTTTCATTTTAGGGATTTGTTTTGTTCTGAGGCAGGATTTCCACATATGCTCTATGTAGGCCTTAAACTCACTAGGTAGCACAAAGTAGGCTCAAACTTTTCAATCCTCCTGCTTCAAGTTCCTCAGTGCCAAAAGTACTATTTGTAAATATATGTTGTACTAAAAAAAAAAATGGACAGAAAACAAAAATAGTGCTCTCTTCTCCCGTCCCCAGTCAGGACACTATGCAGCTGGTCTCAGCTCTCCTATGAGTGCCAGAAGGCACTAAGAGCTGCAGGCTGCCACTCAAACAACAATCAATACAACATAGACTGCAATGTGCTTTGTGATTCTGTAATATGACTAAGGTTAAGGGATGACTCATATTTTATGGGTATAAAGAGGGGAAAGCCAGTGCTAGTTTCTCAAGACAGAAAGTAAAAAATAATAATTAATTCTGAGTTGGATGAACCAGAGTTGTCCTGAGTCCAAAGTCTGACCTTATTGTCTATTTCATGAAGGTTATATACCTTCCTAGCACCCAGAGCAGGGCCCTTAACTTAGAAGGCACACAATACGTAACTGTGGGATGAAGTGACGAAGAAACAGTGCTGTTATGACTTGCTCAAAACCACATGTCATCATCACATAAAATCTCCCACCTTTCAGGTCACATGACACACATGTATCTGAAACTGCTGTTTGAAGCAATAAGTAAACCTTTTATTCTTTAATCACGGAAAGGAACTCAAGGCAGGATAGAATCCCTTCATTTCCACTTGAATCATAATAAGAGAGTTCTCTGTAGAATACATTCTATACAAAGTCATGGATCCCACAGAACTTTTCTTGTTAACCATCAGATTTTCTGACAAGATTAAGAAAATGAAAAAGAAGGGTCCTTATTACTCTCAAGACACCAAAATAACAGCTCTTTGGTTTTGTTTTCCACATAAAGTGGCAAATGTCAAGCAGCAATCTATTCATCATTGAAGAAGGCCGACTGCATCCTAAAAGTCCCTCTTCTTATTGGAAGGGACTCTTGTTCACAGCACACTGCTACAGCTCAGTCACACAAAGGATAATGTCCCGCTTGCCTTTCCTTGTTTGTTCTTGTCAATCTGACACAAGCTAGGGTTATCTACAAGGAGGGAACCACACTTGAGAAAACATCTCCTGGGGATGGGGCTGAAGGCAAGCCTGTGAGGCATGTTCTAATTAGTGACTGATGTGAGGGCCCAGCCCACTGTGGTGGTGTCACTCCTGAGCAGGTGGCCTAGGTGCTACAAGACAACAGTCTGAGCAAGACATGAGGAACAAGCCAGTAAGCAGTACTTCTCCATGGTCTCCGCTTCAACTCCTACCTCTAGTTTCTGCCTGCCCTGACTTCGCTCTGAGATGGAGTGACCTGAGTATTGCCAACTGAAATACACCCTTTCTTCCCCAAGTTGCTTTTGGTCATGGTGTTTACCATAGCGAAAGAAACCCTAACTAAGACAGGTGATTATTCTGTGACGCAAACAGCAAACAACTGTGTATTGAGGGTGAAGATGGGAAGTGGCAAGTGTCTTGGTTTTGGAATGCAACATACACTATTCTAGTAAGTCCTACCTCCCAGAGCCACTTACACAGTGTGGCCTGGAGAAGGACTGAAAAGGTCCACCCTGTCTAGTGTTCTCTGCAGGGCAGATCTTCGAAGTCTCTCTGTCACTAAGAGAATCCTACCCATCTTTACCTCCATTTTCCCCCTTGTTCCCTCTCACCAGCACTTGAAGTTTTCTTATTTTACAGGATCAAGGCTGAATTCACTTCCGCTTTCTTCAAACTTAGCGTTATTTCTTATTATGGTTTGTATGATGTGTGTATGCGAGAGTGCAGACAGCCATGTGCCATAGCGCATCATATATAGAGGGCAGAGGGCAGCTTGAGGAACTGGTTCTCTCCTTCCACTGTGGGTTCTGGGAGCAAACTCAGGTCTCCAGGGTTACTCAGCTGCCACTTTCCCCACTGAGCCACTTCACTTGCCCTTCACTTTTAAATGTTAATTACATAATGAAGAAAATACTGCTCTACTCTTGTCATAATGTAGAAAATATAGTGACTCTGGTTGGTACAAATATTCTCCATGGGGGGGGGAGCCTCAAGTAAATGGGTTTCTAGGCCATGAGATACCTCCTAAGAAACTGGGTGAGGCTACCCCAGAGCTTTGTCCCAGAAGCACAGAGATGGATAGAAGCTCATCTCAATAGGAATTTCAAGCTTTATTCCACCACTTATGAGATTCACAGACAAAGAGAAAACAGATGAAAAAGAAAAAGAACTGACTTAAGTCTTTATACGCATCTGTATTATTTACTTTCTTAAACAACTTTCTCCTACAATTTCATTATAAAAGCAAGTCATAATGAATTATGAAGAATTTTATCTCTAATAAAGCTAGATAACTAGAAGTTAGCTGGCACAGGACTTCAGTTTGAAAAAAAAAAAAAAAAGGAAAAGCCCGTATTTGGCTGATTATCAGGAAAGAGACAAATGACGAGAAAACAGGAACTCTGTTCTTTTCAAAAGAACAAAAAATTAAATTGTGAGTGTATATGTGTGTATACACACATACTTACTTGAGTATGTGCATGTGAGTGCAGTGCCTGCGGAGGCCAGAAGAAAGTGTCTGATCCCCTGGAGCTGGAGTTCCAGGCAGTTATGGGCTGCCCAATGGGAAGTGAATTCAGGTCCACGGCAAGAACAGTGTGCACTCTTAACCACTGAGCCACCTCTCCAGCTCAAGGAACTCTTCTTAAGAACACTGATTTAAGCCAGGCACAGTGGCACAGGCCTTTAATTCCAGCACTGGGAAGGCAGAGGCAAGCAGATCTCTGTGAGTCTGAGGGCAGTCTGGTTTACACAGGGCTACACAGAGAACACTGTCTTGAAAAATAAAAACAAAACAAAAACCCTAAACCACCAATTTATACATCTAGATGGAGGAAGGAGCTGGTTTATATTTTTTTTTTTTTTTATGGGACACACAGGTTGTGCCTTTTTTTTTTTTTTAAAGGTTTATTTATTTATATGAATACACTGTAGCTGTCTTCAGATACACCAGAAGAGGGCATCAGATCCTACTAGAGATGGTTGTTAGCCACCATGTGGTTGCTGGGAATTGAACTCAGGACCTCTGGAAGAGCAGTCAGTGCTCTTAACCGCTGAGCTATCTCTCCAGCCCCAAGGAGCTGGTTTATTATGTGCCAAACATTGCTGAGTTCTTCATACAATTTGTCTCATTTTAGTGTCAATCCCAAAGGGTAGGGATTACTAGGTCCACTTTACGCAACCACACAGCTAAGTGACAAACCCAGATTGCTACACAGTTCCTCACCTACCTAGCAACAAAGGCTTTGTTTAATCAGTTCCTGATGACCTACTATATATCAGGAACTATCTGATTTGATATGAGGGAATTTCTGAAAGAGTTAAAGAGGGCACAATATGCCAAGCAGAGACCTTACTCTATGCTTAGAAAGTATGTTGGCTGCAAAGTTAAAAAAAAAAACATAATATGAAACAAGATAGCATCCTCCAAGAATGGCTGAGGTATCACTAAAGAATCACAGAGAAAATATTTTCAAGAAGCTTAACAATCAAGTTTCTGCCTACTGACAATCCCTTCTGTCTCCTGAAGCTGACTAGAGGAAAACTCCCTTCCCACACCAGCTGTTCCGAGGGAGACATTACTGTTGTTCTGAAAGGAAAAGAAAAAAAAAAAAAACCAGTATGTTGCATGATAGTGGTAGCAAAGGGAGCCGATGAAAGAGGAAGATTATGACTTCAAACTGTCAGATAACCCCAAGAGCTAACTTGGATGGCCAAAGGCAAAGGAACGAACAGTGAACTGAGAAATGACGAGCTTCAGCATCCATTGTTCTTATAAGAGATAGCAAGGCCACTATGATACCAATAAAACTTTATAATTCTTTTCTTTTTTTTCTGTGTTTTTGAGATCGTCTCTCTACATAGCTATAGGTATCCTGAAACTCATATGTTGACTAGGTTGGCTTCAAACTCACAGAGACCCACCTGCCTCTGCCTCCCAAATGCTGGGATTGAGTATGCCACCATACCTGGCCTAGGATTATTTTCTTGAGGCAGGATTTCATATATCCCAGGTGGCTCCAAACTCTCTGTGCAGCCAAAGAGAGCACTATATGTCTGATCTTTCTGTTCCACCTTCTGAGTGCTAGAATTACAGATATACCTTATTTATGCTTTGTTGAGGTAGAATCCAGGTCTTTGTGTATACTAGACAAGTGTTTTACTGTCTTAGTTAGGATTACTATTGCTGCAATAAATCACCAAGACTAAAAGCAAGCTGGGGAAGAAGGGTTTATTTGGCTGACACTTCCATATCTCTGTTCATCATCAAAGGAAGTCAGAACAAGAACTCAAAACAGGACAGGAACCTGGAGGCAAGAGATGATGCAGAGGCCATGGAAGGGTGCTGCTTACTGGCTTGTTCAGCCTGCTTTCTTATAGAACCCAGGACCACCAGCCTAAGGGTGGCACCACCCACAATGGACTCCCCAATTGATCAGTAATTAAGAAAATTCCCACAGGCTTACCTAGAGTGTATCTTATGGAGGCATTTCCTCAACTGAGGCTCCCTCCTCTCTGATGACTCTAGCTTGTATCAAGTTGACAAGAACTTGCTAGGACAGCTACTAAACAAACTGCATCCCAGCTCCTGGATAAGGATTTTAAAAAAACAAAAGTCTTGCTGGAGGATTACTAATAGGACTCATGCTTGGTATACACAAGACATTGGGTTCAATCCCCAGTACCAAAACCAACAAACAAAAAAACCAAACAACAACAACAAAACATTCTCCTTTAAACAACTCATCTTCTTAGCATGTGCATCAGCCTATAATAGGTGTTCCTGGTTTTCTCGGCACAGTGTAAGCAGAATGCTGCATTTCACGATACGTCGTATGTACTGGGGGGAAGGTAAGAACGTTAAGCAAAGAGCGCAAGCTTACTATCTCCAAGGTATTTATGGTTAAATGTTGTTTTGAACTTCTTATATCCTATCTGACACATCAGTTCAGTTTCTCCTTACTGACCCATAAAATAACTTTTTCTTCAATTATCACTAAAATATCACTCCTTACTTCTCTGCTTTGAATAGTCTAACTACCCAACCATCTGGACCTAATTCCACGGACTCCTTCCTCCCAACAGCATCTTGCCACAGACTTCTATTCTACTTACCCACCAACTCTTATCTTTTAATCCAGTTACTACAGTCTGCAGACAAAGCAGCATTTAATTAAAGGCACTGTGCTGGCTAGTCCTGGGTCCTATAAGAAAACAGGCTGAGCAAGCCATGAGGAACAAGCCTATAAGAAGCACTCTTCCATGGCCTCTGCATCACTCCTGCTTCCAGGTTTCTGCCCTGTTTTTGAGTTCCAGTCCTGATTTTCTTCAATGATAAACATCAATATGGAAGTGTAAGCCAAATAACGCATCCCTCCCCCACTTGCTTTTTGGTCATGGTGTTTCATCACAACAACAGAAGCCCTAACTAAGAAAGGTAACATACAATATTTGTTTTATTAGGCACAAGAATAAATGCCAATAACTAGCTAGAACCTGAGAGATGCTAGTCTCCTAGCAAAAATCTTAAAGAAATTTCAGAGTTAAATTTTTGTATAAAATTTTTGTTCTCTTATGATGCTTTGTGGTGACTGGATTTTGAAAGCATTAACTGCTAAAATATAATAAAAAAAATAGTGTCTGTATTAAAAACAGGTTATTCCCACTGATAGTTGAGGCTTATAAAGAGAAAATTTTATCACTGTAACTGGTTAGTTACAAATATTTGCCAAGTAAATAAGATAGTCCTTGTCTGGAAGTATTATTCTTCCTCAGTTCCCTCAAATATATCACTGGACATCATGATGAGCCAATAACCTTGCTACTGGTAGCTAGCTGCCAGGTGACAAGTACAGTTCCCAAAGGTCCAGAAACCTTTGGTGGGATAGACAAGCTACCGATAAGGCAGAACAACACAGCTGTCTGTGGTGGCTCATATCTAGAATCCCAGAGTGTGGGAGGCTGAGGCAGAAGAATTCTAAGTTCTAGGCCAGCTTCTGCAAAATAAATAACAAGACATGATGATGATGATGATGATGGTGGTGGTGATGATGATGATGGTGATGATGATGATGGTGGTGGAGGAGGAGGAGGAGAGAGGGGAGGAGGAAAAGAAAGAGGAAGAACAACTTCAGAGCAACTGAAATTATGTAACAGCCACAATAAAGGAAGCACTGCAGAGGCTGTGGGAATCCTTCTAGGTTGAGCAAATTGAATCTTTACAAAAGAAACACACACACACACACACACTCACGCACACACCACTACCACCAGATTGTGCGAGTGTGAGGCAGACAACTATTCCATTAGCCCTGTAAGAAGAACTTTTAAAAGGAGGTGGGTAGATGCAGATGTCAGAAAGTAGGTGGGGGTAGGGAAGGAAAAGTACTTTTGCATATAAAATACTTTGTATGAGGAATTATGAAACGTGCTGCCAACTGGAAAAAATGCCACATTTGAACACTAGGTAAGGTCTCAAATACTAATGGCTTAACAATGTTCCTCTTATTGAAATACAAACCATGAGTCTCAGGGGATCCAGAACCAACAAGCTGGCAATACCATTCAGTGAGAGTTGAAGCTGGTCTATTATGGAAGATGCTGAAAGCGGTGGGGTTATGAAGACCTTAACATATCAGAAGAATGTCCATTGTATAAGAGGCATGGGAATTCTGTTTTGATAGTTTGGCAGCTCAAAGGGACATCCATTTCCCCTAATTCAATTTTGGTTTCCTTTAGCTAAATGTTTCCTTTCTTTGCTACCCCCTCTCCAAATCAAATAGAAGCATGAACTCACTGATCCTAAATATAACTGGAGCGGAACAAAATATTTTTTCACAGGCATGCACACTCTTCAGGTAGCTATGCCCCCCTGCTCCAAGACTTGAGCTAAGCATCTCTGATTATTCAACAGATGAAAGCCTGTGGTAAAAGTGTGGTGGCCAAATCCACAGAAGCCACACACACACACCCCACACCTGCCACCCCCACAGGCTTAGCATCATAGGAAGCTAAACTTAGAATCCCTGGAGTCTGCTCCCAGCTCCACATCAAAACCACTGGAGAAAAAAGCAAATCTGGAGAAACTGCTTAAGGGAACCTTCAGCCCAGGAAAGAGCATGAGAAACCGGAGGAAGTTCTCAGGAGTGAGAACTTTCATTTTAACCACACCAAGAAAAGGCTGCTTTGGTATTGTAATCCCAGTGCCCTCCTCAATTATGATCTTGGTGTGTATGTGTGGGGGGGACACACACACACACACACTTCAGATCTATTAGCAGTGAGCCATGGGAGCGCTCAGTAGTAAGATGAGCTCACATAAACACTCATGGGACAACTTGCCCTTTCCTTGTAGTGCCTTTGTTATATCAGTTCAATTCACAGAAGAAAAGTAAATTAACATTAGAAGCCAAGATCAAGGGTCTGTGGAGACAGTTCAGTAGGTAAGAATACTTGCTGTGAAAGCCACAAGACTCAAGTTCAAATCCCTAGAATTCCTGTAAAGCCAGGCATGGTGGAGAGGGCTTGTAACCCCAGTGTTGGGAGGCAGAAACACGTGCATCCCAGGAGCTTGCTGGGTGGCCAGCCTCATTGGAACAGTAACCTTCAGGTACAATGAGACCCTGTCTCTAAAACTAAGGAAGAAGGACTGGAATGATGGCCCAGCAAGTAAGTACACTGGTAACTCTTCCAGAAGACCCAGGCTTGAGTCCCAGCACCACATAGTAGCTAACAACCCTATATAACTGCACATCCATGGGATCCAATGCTCTCTTCTGGCCTCTACAGGCACTGCATACATGTGAAGCACAGACATACATACAGGCAAAACATTAACACAAATAAAATAAAAATAGATCTTTGAAAAAATAAAGTGAAAAGTGAGGAAGGCACCTGACATACTGCTCTTGATAAACACAACAAAATAGATAGATAGATGATTGATAGATAGATGATTGATAGATAGATAGATAGATAGATGATAGATAGATGGATGGATGATAGGTAAGATAGGCATACACAAATACACAATAGGTACATACATAGACAGACAGACAAATAGAAATAAAACCCTAGAAATGTAAATTAAATAGAGCTGGTGTGAAACTCAGCAGTAGAGTGCTTGAAAACAAAGGAAGCCCACCACCAAAACTGAACTGAAAGAACATGGAGATTGTTACATACACCTCTCCAGCACATAAAGATAAAAGAAACATGAGAAGGAAGTGAGAAGATAGCCTCCACCACAGACTCCTTCACTGACAAGGAGACCAAGTGTCTCAGACGAGAGGCAGAGAGGGACTACAAAGGCAGAAGCACTCTCCCAAACCAGCCAGCCATACTACCCATCCTGTGGAGCACAGCCAGACAAGGTGGTAAACCCTGAGTTTTAAGCACTGTCATGCTCTTTTAATCCAACCTACGCTGACCCAACCATCACATCCTTCAACCCCAATTCTGCTCTAGCCATGGCCTACTCCTAGCTTTCTAGTAGGAATGGAAGGCCAGGAAAAGAGAGGAGGCCTACTTGTGTGGGGGCAAGAATGACGAAGAAGCAACACGATACCTTAGGAGATGCACAGCACCTGTGCTTTCTGTAAGAGTTTATGTAAAAAAGAGGCCAAGGTATTCTTCAATAAGAGGACTGCTTTGTTCCCTTATACTGACTCAGACTGGGTTCCTTGTCAGGTTGGGGAAATGAGCTGCTCCACTCAGTAAATTAACAGCACTGATGAGAAAGCAATAAAATCTTCTCCATGGTCTCAGTTCTACGAAGAATATTAACTATTCATCATCTTACTGTCCCTTTAGAAAGAGATGGCTAGAGACGGTTCTAGCAATCTCTTCTTACTAAATCGAAAGGGGCCTCCTAACTCTGATAACTACCCTGTAAGATCTTGTCAAGATGCAGCGATCACACATCCTTTCCTGTCTGCTGGAGACAGATGGTCCCCAGGGCCCTGCAGTTGACAAGCAGAGGCATGAAACTGCTACCCCATTCTCATTCAGCGTCATAGATTGCAGTCCTCTCATCCTACATTCCTGTCAGAGCCCAGAATTCATCACCAGATACTTTTCTAAAGAGTCAGGAAAGCAGCTGGCACAGGCCTGTGTGAGCTGGTACCTGTAGAAGAGCATGCTGCATTGTCACCTCGAGGTCGGCTAACACATGAGCAGCGTCCTCACTGTCTTCTTGAACCTCCAGGTCCTCCTCAGGGATGGTCTCCCAGTTGTCCTGATGTGAAGCTAGCGTGTGCACTAGCTCATACTGACCGGGGAGTGCCAAGCTGACCTGAGTCCGAGTCCCATAGGTGAAGCGGAGGCGCCGAAGCTTACAGCTCTCGTCACTGTCCAGCTTGAGGGTGGGAAGCACCCGCACCCCCAACAGCAGGTTCAGCAGCTGGCACTTGGCATTGCAATCCTGGCCAAGGATCAGTATACAGGGAAGGCGATCCACCATCTGCTGAAGATACTTCTCTTCTGTAGGTGGGAAGGAAATGCAGCTCAGCTGGCCTGGTTGGGGAATGGGGAAAGTGGAAGAAAAAGAAGTAGATAGAGTGAGGAGATAGAGAGACTCAGACAGAAACTCACCTAGAACTCCAGAGTCCTAGAAGGAACACTTGCAGGAGACTTTTGGTTAAAGGAGGTATTGGGAAAATTTACTAGTTAGAAAACGGTCTTCAAATGTCAGAGTCACCTGGCCAGCTCATTATGGAAAGCAAGCTGCATACCACACAAGGTGACAGAAGCCTGATAGCCCCTCCTCTTTTGTGTATAGTGGAGGGATATCTAAGGAGTTTACAAGGATTCTATCACAAACACAAGATTATTAACTTAGGCAATAACTAGGGTCTGGATCCAAATAGAAATAAATGAATGCATAAAAATAAAAACCTTCCTTCTGATAGAAGGCAAAATGTGTGCATGCACAGCCCCTTTAAATCCCTACCCTATGCAGTGTCAGCTTTATGGTCCTCATTTAAATGTCTTTTATACCCAAATGCTAATGAATACACGTGGGAGGAGGGGCAGTGGAGACCTCTCTGAGATGGCTTGAGCTCTAGTGTTTGCGGCTCATTACCCTGGCAGCTGCCCACAGCACCCCAGCAGCCAAGTTTTCCTAGGACGCTGGATGCTTAATTGAGATCTATACTCCCTAATCAAGCCATACTCTTTCTGTTGGTGACCATGAGTAAAACAGAGGGACAAAACTGCCCAGCAGGATAAAATCTAGGCAAATCTAAGAGATGTTATCTCAAAAATAATCTCCTTTGAGGATTCGGCCATTAATCTAAAGGACTCACTTCCTCAAGCAGATCTTGGTAGTATTATAGAGACCAAAAAGCTTGAGAACCTGTTTGGGAAAGAATATGGCACTGGCTCCTGGATATGCTCAAGCATGTACTCAGCACTCTCCGATTGCCTCAGCAGTGGGATCTGCCAACACTTAAGCTTACGTGGTAATACTGAGATACTATTTGCCTTAGTCACCTAACAATACAGTATATCAAACCATTTGTGGGCTGTTTTATTCCTGAAGCAACAAGCAAGAAGCCTGACTCATTGGAAAAATAGTTCTACTTCACAACGTACCTGTCTCATGCCCCCTTATCTTCCACAAGTGACATCACCAGAAAAGTTTAAGAGGTCTGTCCTCCCTAAGTCCTTCTCTATATTTATTATGGTCTTCTGTTTCATGCCTATCTCTGAATGCAACACCGTGGCCTCAGTACATCTATCAGCAACAGTAAAACAAGAAACCTACTCTCTCAGGAAAGAGACAGGCTCCTCTGGAAATGTAGAGAGCATTTCCCGAGTGTCATTTCTGTGCAAGGTATTTAGTAAGCACAAGAGTGAATACCAAGCTACTTACTGGTAGAATCTCTGGCATACACTCTAGGGCAGGAAGGCACAAACACTTCTCTGAGTGACTACTTGGGAAAGAACAATGGGCAAGTCTTGAGTCCCATGTACTTTCATTCACTATAAGTCATAATGTATACCATGCAGAGCAGAGGTTCTTCTATTACTGTTTCTAAGAATCAAACCATGAAGAAATTTTCCAATTCTCTGCATCCTCGGCACCCAACACAATGACTGACAGTGTTTGAATGTTATATATTTGTTCTGTGTCAGAATTCATTGGTTGTGAAGAGTTGTCTACAAAAGTGACTCTACAACGTTTGCAAAGTACAGCATCGTGATGAACAGTTTCAAGTGAACCACCACTCCTAAAATGCGCCATCTTCCCACAGAGAGTAGCTGTGAAGAAAACAACTGCAGAATTTGAAAAGAGGAGGTCACCTAGCCTGCCTCCACTCTCATCTACAGATCCCAGGCTCCTCTTTTCCTGGCCCTTGCCAGACTCTCACTTAGGTAACAAGTGTCTGTTCCAACTGACAGCCTTGAGTTCCTCTCATAGAAGCTGTTTTATAAGCAAAGCAAACCAATAGCCCTCAGTGAGTTCTAACACTGCGGCTCCCTCTAGCAGAGTGGATAATAAAGCCAACGGAGCCTCTTTAGGACAACACTTCTGACACAGACTATCAGCAACAGAAAAGCCAGTAAAGCATGCTGCATCAGCCAAAACCACAGAGACACACCCCATTATTCATCTGACCCAAATCATCACCTTCCTGTGCTCCATCTCTCCTACAAAAATAGTCTGCAGAAACAAACTGCGACAGTCAAAGCAGCCAAGACTAGTGCAATGGCAAGAGGGCTGAGGTTGAGCCCAGTTCTGCTTCTGGTTTCCAGGCACTCAGCCAGGATTCCATGTGCAACCTAGACCTTGATCATGGGCACTCCTGTCTCTTAGTGTTCAACATAACACTATCCAAGCCCTCTCCTTCTCCCATAAAACTTTAGCTTTTCCACTGCTCTCTAAGATGTCTGTGAGATTTGAATAAGTGGATGAGAGAAATGAAGCTGAAAGCAGATGCAGTCATCTTCCTTCCCTGGTTACCTCTGTGGCAAAGAGCACAGCTGGTACTGGGAGCAGCCCTGGGGGCATTTTCTGATCCTCACACTGCTCATCTATGAACTGAGAGAGAGATAGGCCACCTTTAATACTCTTTTCAGTTTTAAATTCTAGTTTTAACTGGTCTGGTTGTTGTTGCTATTACAGTCTAAGAATATGTAGCCCTGGCTAGCCTGGGCACTAAGTAGTTAAGGCTGGCCTGGAACTCAGAGATCCACCTGCCTCTGATTCTTAAGTCCTGTGTCATCATGCCTGGCTGTTTTTATTTTTAAATTGTACGTGAATTTAATTATGAAATCTCCTCCTGAACTATTTAATACAGATCAAAGGTGAGTAGACTAGCCAGGGGCTCTAAGGACCTACAGCAAAGTCTTAGCATATCTCTAAAGAACAGATCAAAAGCTGTGTCTGACATTGGAGGGAGGGAGGCAACCTGCTTCTGAGTTACAGACTTGTGAGTTAATCAGTTTTCTCTGGTAATTAATACAGCAGCATCTGCATATGGGCTGCCAGAAGGTAGCAGCAGGCTTCTCAGCTGGCGCACATTAACCCTGCCAACTCTGACTGCAGGAAAATTCAAATTGTCCTAAGTGCAAACCAAGGCTTTAATCTCTCTGCCTTTCTTCATGGTGGTTGTTCTTAAATACAGAGTTACCTTGAATGAATTTCCTTCTAACAAACGTTGCAAGTTAGGAGGAAGAAGTGCAAACAAAGGAGTAAGCCATCGTGCGCATTTGTTCTAGTTAGTATTTTTCATCCCTATACATCTTCTATACATCTGCTATACACTGATCTCTATTTGCCTCATTTCAATGTACTTGATTTGATTCTACCAGATAATTTTTGTCCTCATCTATAAATCAGGAAATAAGCTTTTTTAAAAAGAAGAAGAGGAAGAAGAAGAGGAAGAGGAGGAGGAGGAGGAGGAGGAGGAGGAAGAGGAAGAGGAAGGGGAAGAGGAAGAGGAGAAAGAGAAAAGAAAATAAGAGAGAAGAGAAGAGAAGAAAAGAAAGCAGCCAAGGCTTCTGCACTTATCTAAGAAATTTAAAAGGCTGTGCAGAGCTATACCTTGGTCTCAGCAAGGACACAAGACAATGCCCCAACCTTGGCCATTTCCCAAGCCAGGGCTAAACAAACAAAAATTGGTAATTACAGGACTTCAGTTTAAAACAAACTGACATAGCCCCTATGAATGTTGCTCCAGACCATGAGGAATAAAGCCGAGGGCATGGCATGGTGGCTCATGCTGCAATCTCAGCACTAGGAAAGTGGAGGCAGTTAGGTCAGAAGTCTGGGCCATCTTGGGCTGTAATGAGAAGCTGTATAAAAACAAACAGGGGCTGGAGAGATGGCTCCAGTGGTCAAAAGCACTTACTACCCTTCCAGAGGGCATGAGGTCAGGTCCCATGCCTCCTGTCAGACAACTTACAATCTCACAGTCCCTCATGTCACAACACTCACAACAAGCAGTGCAGGCAACTCTAGCTCCAGGAGATCCAAGCTCTTCCTTGGCCTCACAGGTACCTGAGACTCACGGCACACACAGAGAATGTACAGGAATGAAAGAAAATGCTTGGAGGAGGGGGGCAGGATTCAAGACAGAGTCTCACTTTGTAGCTCTGGCTGTCCTGGAACTCATTATGTAGACCAGGCTGGCCTCAAACTCACAAAAATCCACTTGCCTTGGTCTCTGAGTGCCAGGATAAAAGGCATGTGCCACTACACTTGGTAAATCTTATAAATAAATAAATAAATAAATAAATAAGCAGAATTACTTTTGACTGGTGCACACTCAAAAACACTAGTAGTTTCTATAGATTTCTGGAATCTCTTTTCTAAAAAGAAGCTGCAGATGCTTTTCTAAGAAGTTCTGCATACTCTTCCCATCAGCCAGGGTGTATTACTGTTTGGATTTGAAGTATGAATCCTAAAAAGAGAAGTGGCATTTTATGCCACTGGTGCCCTGTTAGGGTACACTGGGTTGTATTTGCAGAAACGGCAAATGGGCTGTACCCACACACACCCTTTCCTGCTTGTTTTCCACCCCAACCAATCACATATACTTGTGGTGAGCAAAGGCTAGGGAACATCAATCAGCTCACAGTACTATGTAGAATATCATGACTCCTATCTTCATCTTTTTACACTATTGCATCTTACTGGGACCCAGAACAGACTGCTAAAAATATGGCACTTTGTCATGCTGAATACTTCGATTTAAAGAATGAAAGGTCTCTGAAATGAAGTCCCTCTCCTGATTCTTCTGCCTTCCAGTTTTCTACCCTCCTCCAAAGTAATTCATAGAATTCTCTATTTTCTTCCCCAAGGTAGACATGGAAATTGGAAAATCCTCCATCTCAAGCCAACCATAAAAGAGAGAAAATCACTCTTTTTTTCCTTTTCTTGAGCCAGGCTTTCTCAATGTAGCCCAGGCTGGCCTTGAATTCACGGCAATCTTCCTGCCTCACCCCTGAGTGTTGGGATTATCGATGTAAGCCGCCCTACTTCATTTCTTTTCTCTTGATCTCAGCAGTGTCTTGCTTTATGCTAAGAGGAAACAGGGCTATATAAAAACTGAATAGACAGGCCATGCTGGGCCTCCCCACTCTGTCTATACTGTTACATCAGATCCAGCTAGTGTCCTTCTACACAGATGTCCCCTCTTCACCAAACCTGAGCACTACAAGCACATTCCCAGATTTAGGGCCATCATTTACGAAGTTCTGTGCACATAAAACTCCAATTCAATCTGTCACTGTGCCTTGCTCTTGTTAACCTGGTTTTGCTACAGGATCCTAGGTTATGACCCTTAAGATAGAGAAGGAAAGGTGTCACTGACTGACAAGACTTCAGAATCATTCAAGTCTTAACTCAGTTGGTACTCAAGCACACTTCCTTCCCTCAGTTCATTTGTTTGTTTGTTTGTTTGGTTGGTTGGTCAAGAAAGGGCCTCATTCTGTAGCTTAGGCTGGACTACAACAATCCTCCTGCCTCTACCTTCCTACTGTTGGGTTGTAAGTATATGCCACCACAACCATACTTCAGGGTTTTTGTTTTGTTTTCTTTTGTCTTTCTTTCTTTTTTGTTTCTCTATTTATCTCATTTTAACTTAACTTCTATATATAATATGTACTTTTATGGCAAGCTACCATAAGTCCTGTCTAAATGCAAATTAAATAGATTATATAATTAACTAAAATGAACCATGACACAAACATACATTTCCAAAATGAGTAATAATATTTTATATTACATTAGCTATATGTGCCAAGAGTAGAGGAAAGGATCAATCCTAAGTTGAAAAAGAAATGCTACATAGTCTTTCTGCTATAAGCTTCAAAGTAATGAAATCTGAAACAAATTCCCAGGTGCTTAGAGAAAAAATTCTAGATAAGAAACATATTTATCATTTCTAGGGAATTCTCTGAGTATCCACTAAACACAAAAGATTCTAAATAATACAGCAGACACCCGACTTACAAAAACATATGTTTAGGTACACCGAGTTTTAGAATCTTTGGGACCAAGTAGGACAAAGAACTGTTCTGGAAGGAATGGTGTTTGGAAAGAAGAAGCTGAAGTCAAGCATACAGCCAGTACTTGCATTGAAAGCCCCAGCCCAGCTGCCAGAGAATGAATGGCTAAAGTTATTACTCTATGGGAAGACCTCCAAAATCATAGAGGTTGTCCTGGGTTGGAAAGGAAAGGCGAGACCTTTTTAGCAGCTGGTACCACAGGAGCCCTGTGAAAAGATAAAGACAAGTTCCTTTCTGAGTGAAAGTGCTCCTGGCCCCATCATAGTGCACAGGGAACAGAAACGGGGGCTGCTATGGATACAGAAATGGAAACAATTCCTCGAAGAACCCAGGTACATGCTTCACAGAGGCCTTAGAGTCTGTCATTTGTGAGAAAGCATATTAACCATTAGGAACAGTTCAAAGATGAGGGAGGACATACCAAAAGGACACTGGAACCAGCCTGAAGGAGGAGTCACTAACCACACAGATAATTTATGCAAAAAGAACTGAAAATTATAACCCACCTTAAAAAAATCCTAAATCCAAGCCCACACTGATATAAAGAAAGGAAAGCTTCTCTTGACAGCAGAATAGCAACAAATAAAGACAGAAAGAGGAATATAAAAACTACCACTGAGCAGGTGAACACTCTCAGGGTGTTAGGTCTGGAACAGTGGTTCTCAGCCTTCCCAAACCTGACCCTTTCAAATACAGCTCATGTTGTGATGGCCCCGGCCATAGAATTATTCTGTTGCTACTTCATAATGTAATCTTGCTACTGTTATGAATCATAATGTAAATATCTGTGTTTTCCAATGGTCTTAGGGGACTCCTGTGAATAGGTCATTCGATCCCAAAAGGCTCATTGCCTTGAGAAATGCTGGTCCAGAGAAAGGAAGAGTTTTGAGGAACAGGCTTTCAGTGAACTCTAAGAACATTCCCACAAAGGATTAATCAAGAGCCAAGGGAGAGATGAAGTTAAAGTGTAGATGTCCAGAGGGTACTTGCCTAACTAGTGAGAAAGCTTAGCATCTCCAGAACAGAGGCAGCATCATGTGCTCTGGGAGTGGAATCGTCTAGTCATTTCTCTGAAAATTTTGATGAGTACTTACAACAGAGATTAAGGTCATCTACACAATGTAAGGCCTGTTCTCATAACTTGTCAAAGACACAGATGTCAGGGAAAGGGCAAAGAAACTGCTCCTCAATAAGAGTCTAAAGAAAACAACTAAAAGTCCCGTGTGTTCAAAGGAAACGCTGGGGCCTTGCGTTGGGTGTCAGTGAGCTCAAATCACGAAAGACTGGATGCAGTGACTCCATGCTAACTGCCTGATTTGGAGAGCTACATGATGGTGTGTATAAGCATGTCCTTGATGGGGTGAACTGCACACTGCGGTGTTGAGAGACGACACAACCTGTCTGCATCTTGCTCTTAAAAGGCTCTGAAAAGATAAGACATAATACGGGAACATTTGTCAACTGGGAAATGTGAACAACTGGATAACCATATGAAGCAAATATATGAGTTCTCTTCATGGTTCTCAAAGTGTTTATGTGCCTGTGAAATTATTTCAAAATACTTTTTTTTTTAACAGCCCAAAAGGACATCTAGTTAAGACACAGGTCTAGATCTCTGGAAATATGAGATCAAGAGACACACTTTAACTCTACAGGAACAAATCATCAAATACAGTAACAACAGGATTTGGTATATTTTTAAACAACTTAATAACAGTGTCTTAGCCAGGTGGTGGTAGCACGTGACTTTAATACATTAGGGAGGGAGAAGCAGGCAGATCTCTGTGAGTTTGAGGCCAACCCTGTCTACAAAGTGAGCTCCAGGAGAGTCAGGCTGTTACAGCGAGAAACCCTGTCTCAAACAAACCAACCAACCAGTAAACTAAGTTTCTTCCTTGTTCTCACTCCTGCCCACTGGGATCTTCCTTTGGCTTCCTGCTCCCTCTTGGGGGCAGATGGTGTCTTCAGGGCACTGATCTAGGTTGTTCAAATCCATAATACAAGGCGACAGTACTCCAACAGACCTACTTATAAGTCATTAGTGAAGAAGCATGCAGAGAAACTTGACCTTACAGTGCCTGCAAGTGGCCCCTCTGTTCCCTGGGGAGTACAGGCATCCCCCCTTCCACACTTAAGAACCCAGCTTTTCCAGGTTAGACTAGTAGGAATGTCTATGTCTCTCCATGGAATAAGCACCAGAGAGCAAGTCAGTTGTTCCTTCAAGAGAAAGTGAAATCATTTTCACAGAGAAGCCTTGTATGACAAAAACTAAGACTGACTGTGCTCCACCCGGCTACTGTTCCCCACAGCCTTCCTTGTCCTTCCTATCTTCATTACATTAAAGCCAAAGCATATTTTACAGGATATTCCTAAAGAGAAAGCTCAGAAAAGTCCAGCTATGGTCTCTCTAATCTGAATAGAAATAATTTTCATAGAAACAAGTCTTGTAACCTAGCTGCATCCGAGCTCTGCAAAGTCAGGGGTGGTGGAGATGATGTGAGATAGATGAGGAAAAGAGAGAGAGAGGAGAAGGATGGGGAATCTTGGGAAATCTCTCCTTACTCTCTGGACTGGATAAAAGCCACCAAAGTGGAATCAATCTGACATAAGTAAGGCATTAAAGCTCTTAATCTGATTAATCTAAATTTAGATACTTCACATCCATCCAAGTAAAGAGATAAAAGGCACTTTAAAAAAAGAAATGTATTGTAAAATCAAAGACTTTTATGAATACATAACCAAGACATTGTTCTTCAGAACAATTCTGATGCATCAATTAGCTAGACATGTGAAAAGCAAGACAGTTCTTACATCCCACTTCCATCTTCCTGCCCAGAGAACAGTGCCCCAGGGAGCAGAAGCACAGCTCCAAAATGAGCCTGGTCCAGAGATTCCCACAGCCACGTGGCTCAGAGCTGGGGAATACACTCACACCATTCACATTAATCAAGCGGAGGCAGAAAGTGCAAGACTGGCCCTTCAAATGAGGACAGGGGAGCCAATGGTTCCCCATGCTAGAGCTGACTTTGCTTCAGTATTTTGATCTAGACTTAAGAACATTATACATAAGGGGACTTTCACAAAAACCATTTTTAATACAGCTCAAAACAAGAATACAACCACTTCTAGGTCTCTATCAGGTCTCAATTTCCAAGAGCCCAAGACCACCAAAAAGAATCTTCAAGCCCAGAAAGGGCCTGTACTAAGCCTGAGCATCTCCACAAGGGATTCTAGCCAGTTCCGGGAGATAGGAAAGATACCTTCCCCACACACAGTACTGACTCCCTGTACCATGGAGAAAACAAAACCCACTGTTCTAAATGCTATTTCCCCACACGCAGGGTAAATTCACATTGGATCTTGTAACCCTTATGGGCGGAGAACCCACATTTCTAAAGAAGCCTCACATTATTCTAAGAAAGGTGGAGATGGGAGGCTCACTAATGGCAATGGGATGGGATGATTCTGCACTGAACGACACAAACATGACAGTGTCAGAGGACCTCAACTCCTCTCAAAGTGACCCTGGCCCTACAGTCAGGTAAGTTCTCTCTACTGATGAGCCAACCTCCATCCCTCAACTCTTTATCAATGCCATATTCTCCCTCCCTCTCTCTCTCTCTCTCTCTCTCTCTCTCTCTCTCTCTCTCTCTCTCTCTCTCTCCCTCCTCCCTCTCCCTCCTCCCTCTCCCTCCT
>NW_021604603.1:1789650-1903035 GCF_004785775.1 Grammomys surdaster | reverse complement strand
GAGGGGGAGAGAGAGAGAGAGAGAGAGAGAGAGAGAGAGAGAGAGAGAGAGAGAGATTGAATAAGAACAGTTATGCATCATACACACACCTGTAAAGGTCAGAGGAGGAATTATTTTTTTCATTCTACCATATGGAATGTGCGGCTTCAATCTTTTGTTTGCTTTGTTTTGTTTTTGAGACAGGGTCTCTCTGTATAGCCTGTCTGGCCGTTTTGAAGCTTTATGTAGACTTGGCTGACCTCAAACTCACAGAGATCTACCTTCCTCTGCCTCCCAAGTACTGGGATTAAAGGTGTGTCCACCACACCTGGTTTCAGTCTTCAGGTTTGTATGCCCTACTCCATCCCTTCAAAGACAGGTGATTGTTACGTAGGCAACACATCTGTAGAAGATCCTCTACAGGGGCCTGGTGAAATGTTATTAGCCTTCCTTTCCTAACTGCAGTCTGGAATGACTAATCTCAGGCCCCTGGGTAGAATGGCTTCCATAAAGGGCTGCTGAGTGCATAAACATTAAGAACTTACTTCTCATACACTGATGGCACTCTGGTCTAGCTGGCATTGCATGCAAACCATTCTTTGGGACATGAAAACAATTATTTTGCATAGGGCATGGACTCTAACTTCAGCCCAGCTCAATTTTGTGGCTCATGTCTATAGTCCAGCCACTCAGGAGACTGAAGTAGCAGGATCATGCAAGCTTAGTTTAAGACCACCTCAGCATGCAACAGAATGAGAATCCACCTCAGGAAAACAAACAAACAACAAGGAACACTGGGGACATTCTCTGTAAATAGGGACGGGTGGGTCTGCCCCAGCAGCTGCTGCAGCCAGCAGGCAGGCCCGCCCTCTCCAATGTTGCCACAGCTGAGAAAGTGGAAGCAAAGGAAGCAGAAATGCAGGAGCCTGGTGATGGCATGGTATAGTTGTGCTTTTTGACTAAAGCTCTTTTGCTAATATGTTCAATAAAAAGTTGAAGTTGTTAAAAAAAAGGGGGGGCCCTCAAGCATAACGATCGATCAAAAGCACAGAGGATCCAAATAGTAAAATATGGATGACTCTACAAAACGCCAAAACGCCAATAGTGGAAATGGTCTTCTGAAATGAAAATTAAATTGCATTTGATTTCATAGCATCATTCTGGACCTTCTAGAAATGGAAATAATTTAATAGATATTTGCCCATTATATACAAAGCAATTCCATAAGCCCTTCTGGACCAGGACACAGACACAAAAAACAGTCTTTCTCCTTAGACACTCAGAATCTAGTAGGCAGAAGAAGATGAACATTCTTATAGCTATCACAAAAAAAAAAAAAAAAAAAAGAATTACAACCAGGGTCTGTAGGAATTAAGCAGTGGGCACAATGTGAAACTTCTACTTTCCTTTACTTCAATGACATGTTTTTGAGATTTTATTTTTAAAAGATAGTTATATTGTTTTTACAGTGCTAAGGCTCAATCCTGGGACCCTACACATACTAAGCAGGTGTCTACTGCTTCATAACATTCTCAAACCCAAAAGATTGCTCTTAAAGTACATTTACCACATTCTCTTAGTCTACTGAAACAGGATATGGGAGTGAGTTCAAAAGCAAAAATTAATAACTACACTGGATTTTTATTTAACTGTGAGGCGCGCGTGTAATCGTCTCGCCAGCAAGAACGCACACGCACACACATCAAGATCCTTCCGTAGGAACACGTTTATTCCCAAAAAACAAAATGGTGGAAGAAGACGCCCAGACCCGGGAAAGCACTGCTTATATACCCTTAGAGCGGTGTATTCACCTCTGATTGGCTGCTTACTCGTTGCGCGCCAAAACGCCGTGGGATGGGCTTTAACTTTGGCAGGCTTTTACCATGGCACATGCGCAATTTACTTGTTTACTAGGAAAAATACCGGATGTCAGCGCCATCTTCCAATGGCGGATTTTGCCAGCACCCGCCGCGGCTTCCTACATTTAACTACATGGTTTCTTTTTAAAGATTTTAATTTTAATTTCTATATATGAGTGTATGTATGCATGTATGCATGCATGTATACATCTGTGTGCAGTACTTAAGGAAGCCAGAAGAGAGTATCAGATCCCATGGAACTGGAGTTACAGAAGGTTATGAGCCATCATTGTATGGGTGCTAGGACTCAGACCTGGGTGCTCTGGAAGAGCAGCCAGTGCTCTTAACTGCTGAGCCATCTCTCCAACACCAGAATACATTTTCTTTACAAAGTACTTGCAGATGCTGGGCACGGTTGCACTTATGAACTCTCAACAATATGGCTACCTGCATGAGACATGCACAAAACCATACCAGTCAACATGCAGCATGGGAAAAGGTTTACAAGACCCCAGCCTCACTGCTGAGAGAAAGTCAGTTTCTTCAGAGACAAGCAGGATGGGTTGCCCAAGCCTAGGTGGTCAGCCCTAAACCCATGAACATACATGCAACACCAACTGGCTACAGTAGGGTTTGTGTGGGGGGTGGGGAGAGATGTGTGTGAAGTGCCTAGAAGAAGAGAAAATAGATTTGAATTTGAGAGGAGGATGTGGGGAAAGCATAAAGGAATTGGAAGAAGAGGGAAGGGTTGCAATAATGTAAATATAGTGTACTCACATAGGAAATGATTTTTACAACATGGTCCGTGGATTTTTAAAAATAGTGTATCCAGCATAATCTTAGAAGATTAAAAAATAAATAAACAATAAAGCTGGGCAAGTCAAGTGTATGATCGCAGCACTCAGAAGACCTGAGGAGGCTGTGCCACATCTTCTTCACTGAATAAGGTCTCCCACTGCAGGAAAGCATGGTTCCAAATTAGGACTCATTTGTAAACGTCTCTGTGAAGAGTGCATTTGTATTCCCAAGCCAGGTAGGAAAGCACAAGGAGCCACAGAAGCAGAACTGGACCCGTAGCCTGGAGACCTGGGCCTACCTGAAGGCTCCAGCAAAGCACTGGTTCGTCCCACATTACACCTCTCTGCATTATCCTCTCCCCTTCCCTCCAAGCACATGCTCCCACTTGCTAATCCAATGTTCATCACCTCCCACGGCAGGCTAGAGCCACACTCAAGCTGTAGTGTCCACGTTAAGTGTCACAACTTTGTAAAGAGAGTATTATGACTACCACATAATACATTAAGATACAAGTGATCCTTTGTTGTTTGTTCTTTTGACTTTTGAGACAGGGTCTTATTACGAAGCCCAGGCTAGCCTGGAACTCTATATAGAGCTCAGACTGATTTTGAACTCAAGATCCTCCTGCCTCAGCCTCCTGGAGTGCTGGGGTCATAGGCACAGTGCCATTGAGACTAACCTTTGATACAGATTGCCAGGACATTGATTTCGGTATTAGTGCTTTGCTTCTAAAATTCCAACAACCCATCTATACAAAACAGTATCCAAAAGAGGCCACCGAATACTAAGAAACACATTTATTGGATAACAAGAAGCAACCAGCTATAAAAATCTGAGGATTTAAGTTCATTTCTAAAAGGCCTATAATCAAGCGAATAGTGGCACACACCTGTAGTCCCAGCACTTGGGAGGCAGAGGCAGGTGTGAGTTCCAGGCTGGTCTGTTGTACAGAGAGTTTCCAGGACAGCCAGAGCTATAGTGAGACCCTGTCTTGAAAATAAATTGGCCTATAATCTAGCCAATCTACCTTCCTGGTTTCCTCTCAGCCTTATGTGGTACCTGTGCATAAATTCTATACGAAATTATACCGCTGTAGAGGATCAAGGTCAGGCCTCCAACTTTTTTGTCCACCACCCAATACACACAAATATGTGCTCTGTAATGATGATACTTACAATTAGTCTTTCTTAGAGAAATGTGTAAGTGCTTCACCTCTACAATCTCTGCACTTGGAAGGTGAGGCAGGTTACAGGTTATGGACCAGCCTAAGCTACATTTTGAAACTCCATTGAAAGGGAGAGGGAGAAGAAAGAGAAAGAGGGAAGGCCTGACATCCACTCACCCAACGAAAGGCCAATTTCTTGATTCTTTAATGCCCATATGTAGCACACTAAGCAGCACACCCCAGGCACTCATGTGTCTATTTAATAATGGCTACTGTGGGGCTCGCAATGAATGCAGAGGCAGAGGGATCATTTAACAGAGGAACTTAAGACCAGCCCAGAAGAACACAGTAAGACTGTATCAAAAGGCAGCTGCTACTTACTACACCTTAGCATGGCTGCTCTAAACCTGTGCAATATTAACTCCAACAATCCTGGAGGTAAGGACGATTATAACCTCCATCTCCAGATGAGGAAGCTGTGACACACACAGTTATGATCAGTTAAGACCAAAGGGAGGCAACACAAGCAGCAGCATTCCTACCAGACGTATATGAGTCATTGCAACGTCTTAAAATGGAGAAGATTAAGACAAACAGCAATAGTCAGGACCTCCACTGGATCATAAAGTAAGACAAATACTTTTCCTTCTTCTATTTTTGTAATACTCTACCCTGCTTCTCCTAAAAGAGTTCAAAGCCTTTATCTCATTGCTTCTGAATGCTCTAGCAGGAGAATAAAAAAACAAATAACAAAACACAACAGACTGAGGGGTTTCTCCCCCACAGCTACATAAAAATGACTTGGACAACAAAGGGAGAAGCGAATCAATGAGTCTTCTTTTATGTTTTAGTTTTCTTTGTACAAACAAAACTCTTCTCAAAAAGAACATTTTAAGAGTTCTATTTAATCTAGACTACCATCACCACCACTACACAGCCCGGGATGACCTGGAGCATGAAATCCACCCATCTCAGCCACTGACTTGAGTGAATATAAACCTATCAAAATAAGAAAGAAGTTTGGTGTTATTCCCAGGTCTCTGTGGTTGAAAGTGAAATATTTAAAAATGGCATTATGTATTATGACAAATGGTATACAAAGAAATATAACAAATTGCTTTCTAAGGTTGCCATCTTTTTAGTCCAGCGTCTTCAAATTATAGTTAGTCTCTGATCTTCAGTTGCTCAAATACTACACTGCACTAAGCAGAGGAGGGCTTGTTAGGTTAAGAACTTGAGTGCCCCTTTCTGTCATGTTCTGTCATGTCCTAATAATCAGAAAACAACATTCACAAAAGAAAGTTGAGACAACCTCCAAGTGTCTTTGACCTTACCAAAAAGCTCCAACCAGCACAAAGAGCTAATTGTACTTTAAGGACTGGTTCTACTTTCTAGCACCTTTTCTGAAATAACCAGGACAACAGCATCCTTCAATTAGACACAGAAAGAGATACTTAAAACCTCTGGTACAGCCTCACTATCCAAACATAAAACCCTCCACGATGACTGGAAACTCTGGTATGGGACAAAATCAATTTGTTCCCTACCCTCTCATCTGTGTCCTCCTGGGATTTTATAGAGATGGGCACATTCCAAAGGGTGAAGAAAGTTTAAATATGCAAAAAATAGATCACGGTGCAGTCAACCAGAAAAGCCAATTAAGCAAAATACAAAGGTGTTTTTGTATGTCTTAGGTTTGCCTTTAAAGAAAACAAAAGCCAACCAAGATGTTTCAAATTTTGAAAATCTCCATCCTTCTAAATTAAATCTATTCTGAGTTGGTGGGTTTTTTTGTTTAGTTGGTTGGTTTTTATTTGTTTTTTGTTTTTTTGTTGAAGAGTAACTCTGAAATAGTCAGTTTAAAGTAAAGCCAGAAACAGGGCTTTTAAAGCAAAGCTTCTTCTGATGGAAGAAGTTGCTGCCGACCACTGTTAGGCATACTTCTGGGTTCATCTAAAAGTTTGAGCTGCCTCACTAACTGCTCTCTGATGGCCTCACAGGTCAGTTCCTCCAGCGCACCTCTGGACAGCAAGTCTCTGGAAGTGTCAAAAGCACAACTTCAAAAAAGTAGTTACCACCCTAGTGTTTTTTATCTCCTGAAGTAAAATAAGATCTTTTGCCTGGTGTTGGCACACACCTGTAATCCCAGCACTCAGGAGGCAAAGGCAAGCAGATCTCTGAGTTCGAGGCCAGCTTGGTCTACAGAACTAGTTCTAGGAGAGCCAAAGCTACACAGAGAAACTCTGTCTCTAAAAATAAAACTAAATAAATAAATAAATAAACTTTTAAAAATACCTATACTTTGTGTGTGTGTGATACACACACATACACACACAGAGGCACTCAGTGGCCTATGTGTGGAGGTCAACAGACAACTTTCAAGAATAGGTTCTCTCCTCATCAACTCAGGGCATCAGGCTTGGCAGCAGGTACAAGTACCAGTTAAGCTATCATGCTGACCCAAAACAAGGGCTCTTTAAATTGCTATCCTGGGCAATGAAACATTGAGGGCTCTATCAGGACTTACCAGAATGTCTTTAAACCCACCCTTCTGTAGTCTCAGACAAAGTTAAGATATTAAACATGCAACAAAAAGTATAGGGTCCAACTCACAAGTTCACCTTAAGTGACAATAAAACACCTGTATCAGATTCCAATATCTTAAATTAGGCTAAATTAAATTCCAATCGCTAAATTAGGCTCTTAGGACCCACCTACATGGTTACACAACCGGAATCCATGAGACAGAGCCCGGGACATGACATTTTTAAATACACTCCTGAGGTTATTTTAATCTACACTGCAGCTTGAGAATCACTAAATAAAAACCAAGGACATACCTGCTGTTAGGTTGTCCCCCATACACCTATCTACATGGAATGTCAGTGGCTTCTCCCATCAACTTCCTAAGGAGACAGTGGTAGAAGTTAAACCCTCTAGTTCCCCACAAATAGCAGTTTAAAAGTAATCAAGGAAGATCAAAGATCTTACAGTATTTAAAGTGATCTGGGTCCTCTGACACATTGGGGTGGGGGTGGGGGAACAAGTCAAGAAGGACAAGTTCTTCAAGGGCTCAGGGCCGCCCCACTCCACCACCACCACCACCACCACCAACAACAACAACAAAGCATTTCTTAACTCCTTCACCATAAGTAACATCTCTGACCAATTAATTTCTGACACCCATTAGGTATCCTTTTCTTTGGCAACTCCAAATCCTATTTCGAGGACATCTTCGCTGGGCTGCCTCTTGACTGGATTGCAAGCACTTTACACACCCAAACCCCGCGCTCACACACACATACCAGTGCAGTCCGAAGGCGCCCAGGGACTCCAGGAACACCCAGCCTAACTGGGAGGGCTCGGTCCCCGAACTAAGCACCCTAATTCAAAGCAACTTTCCCACTGTCCGCTTAGCGTTTTCGGATTCTGCCTTCCAGTCTCGAGAATTTGCCACCTCTCCCCGAGGGTATCCTCCCACCTCATCTCAGATCCCCGAGGCCCAGGGCCCGCGTCGCCCCGCGGCCCTCTCCCACTGGCCGCCTCCTCCTGGGGTTGTTTTGCTGACGAAGATGCCACCCTCCAATTTTCCTCTCTCCTTCGGGCCTGTCCTTACCCGCTGGCAGCGGGACTTCGGCGACGTCGCCGGCAGGGCCAAGCTCGGCTGCGCCGCCGCCTGCGGGGGAGGAGGGACAACTGTGGCTGTGGGAGCATTTGATGTCGCGGAAGAACTTCTGGGTCTCGCGCAGGTTCTGCCGCAGCCGTCCCAGGTAGCGGCGGTAGCGGCCGAAGCCCCGGCACAGCTCACGAATCATTCCGCCGCCTCCCGGGCCCGGGCCCGACACGGACTCGCCGGCCCACGACTGCCCGTCGGCCTCCATCGCTCAGCCCGCTCCCTTCGCGGCTGGCTGCAACGCTGGCCCGGCCCCCTCCTCCCGCCCCCTAGTGCTCAGAGAAGGCGGAATCCGCCTCCCGACGCCCCTGCCGGCGCTCCGCGCGGCTTTCAGCCTCCGTCACTGCCGCTGCAGAGCGGCCAAAGCGCCCGGCTCCAGCCAGAACCTTTCTCCGCTTCCCCGCGGAGCGAGGGAAGAGCGCACAGAGGCACCGTCGCTGCGCGGCCTCCTGGGACTTGTAGTCTGGGCTGGGTTGAATGCCACAACGCCCACGGGGAAGCGCGCGAACCGGAGGACCCGAATGATCCCGGTGCTTACACTTTCCTCGTTTAAAATGTGTTTTGCTCTGTACACAAATTCGTAAGGAAAGGCAGAATCCGCAGAGTATGAACGACGGCAGAAATGGGTTACCTCAAATCTAAGAGAAAGGTTTTAATAGTAAAAGGAGGAAATAAGACCGAGGCCAGAATATCTCTGTGGTTACCCCAAATGGACACAAAAGATAATAGAGAATTGGTTGAAAATACCCTGAGAACAGTAAAAACTCTCCTGTTTGTGTTACAATCTACTTCTTTTTTGCTGCTCTAGATGTGGATAGGGGGAAGGGATGTGAAAGAGTGGATAAGACCTAAAAGAAAGGATAGTTGGTTTCTTGTAGAGCCAACAGGAGTAAGGGGAAGTTGAAGTCAGTAGCCTTCTACAGCTGATTATCTTAACTAGGCTTCTGCCAGTGTGCCAAAGTTCCATCAACTCAGACTGTCACGGACTCCATGACACACAAATCACAAACTGGACAGAACTTGACACCAGTCACCTCTTCACCTTTTACCTGTTACATACATACATACATACATACATACATACATACACACACACACACACACACACACACAACTCTTATCTTGAGTAACTTGGACTCTTAAGTAAACTATATCAATTTAGTCAATTTAGGATTAGTTCAATGTGAAATGTGAAAGCTTTTACCTGTAATTTGCACTTTTTAAAAGTTCACCCATTCAAATGAGCCTGCACTTCAAAGTAGGCTAGCTGCAAAGAAGGAGCCGCTCTTCCTTCCCATATATACCTCCCTTTGTGCATTCTCCACTGGCCATTCCTCTTCTTTGCAAAGTTGTATTCCCCCTGCTTTCCAAAAGGTTTTGTAAAACAGAAGTGAGAACACAAATGGAAATGTAAAAAAAATAATAATAAACGTTGATAGTGTAAGAGCACTATTTAAAATAGAACATGGGCTGGGTGTGACGGCTCATGCCTTTAGACCCAGCGCTTGGGAGGCAAAGGCATGAGGATCTCTGTGAGTTCAAAGCCAGCCTGATCTAAAGAGTGAGTTCCAGGACAGACAAGGCAACATAGTGAGACCCTGTCTCTATTCTAATAAAGCAATGGATGATGAGTCATCACACACAAAAATTTCTAGTTAGGAGATCAGTGGAGAAAAACCTTAGGTTGGAGAAGGAATCCATCTGCATGAAATACACATGGGAAGACACACTTGTGAACCCATCCCTCAGGAGCCCAAGGAAGGGTAATCCCAAGTATATGGCCACCCTCAGCTACATAACTAGATCTCATCTCAGCATCACAAAACTAGTCTTCATTAGTACTTTATATTTTAGAAATAAGTGGGGTGGGGGCTGGAGGGATGGCTCAGCACTGAAGAGTTCTGACTATTCTTCCAGGGGAGAGTGTCCCAGGTTCAATTACTATCACCCACATGGTGACCTAAAACAAAAGAGACATGATGCCCTTTTCTGGTCTCTGTAGACACTGCACACATGGTGTATAGACACATGAGCAAAACAGCCATACACAGAATAAAACTAAATCTTAAAAAATTAAGTTAGTGGTTGATGCAGGAGGATGGTGAGGTTCAAAATCTGCCTGGGCTACATATCAAGTTCTAGGACAGACTTAGCTACATAGTAAGACCTCTAGGGGAGGAGAAAGGAAAGAGGAGGAGGAAGAGAATGAGGAAGAAGAAGAGGAAGAAATTTCAGGAGATATAAATGAGGAAAACTAAATCTCCCTTAGTTTTTCTATCTCTGTCTCCTAGTCACCTAGTTCCCTCCAGGGTGCAGCTGCCATTGAAAAAAAAACTCCATGTACTTTAAATATAAATCAACACATATACATACGCTGTTACAGTCATAAAGACTGTCACACCATAACATAAACATCTACTTCATTTGAACTTCGTAGTATTTGACCATATGAACGCCACGTTTTGAGCAGGTCCTTTAGTGCA
The DNA here is from genome assembly GCF_004785775.1 of Grammomys surdaster. Lineage (NCBI taxonomy): Eukaryota > Metazoa > Chordata > Mammalia > Rodentia > Muridae > Grammomys > Grammomys surdaster. The sequence continues at coordinate 1,893,078 of NW_021604603.1, read as the reverse complement.
GGAAATGAAATGTGTGCATCATTTGAATAAGCGGTAGCACATATCACCACTTTAGATCTGCTGCAAGAAGCTGCATCTTGTTACTTTAAATTTTTAAGGTTAGGCTGGCAGAGTCACTCAGCGCTTCCTTAGCATGCAGAAACACTGGGTTCAATCACCAGTACTGCATATCTGCACATGGTGGTACAGGCCTGCAACCAAACCTTTAAGAGGTAGAGGAAGGAGTGTGTGTGACTGTGCATGGCCTGTGTGTGTGTGTGTGTGTGTGTGTGTGTGTGTGTGTGTGTTGGGGCTGGAGAGATGGCTCAGTGATTAAAAGCACTGCTTGCTCAGTTCACAGCACCCAGGTAAAACCAAGTTCAATTCCCAGCACCCAGCAGTCAGCACCCACATAGCATTTTACAAACATATATAATTCTAGTTTTTAGGATCCAGAACCCTCTTATGGCCTCCTTAAGCACCAGGCACACATATATAATATACATGCAGGCAAACATAAGATAATTTTTTAAAAATTTAAGCCATGAAGGCTGTAACAGTGAATCCTTCTTAAATACAATAACTGTGATGCCTATTCTCAGTTGTCAACTTGACTATATCTGGAATGAAATACAATCCAGAAATGGAGGGCACATTGTGATCCAGATCTTGAGGCTAGAAGACACAGGTGTTTGATTCAGATCTTAAGGCCATATGACACAGGCCTTTAATCCAGATCATTCTTTGCCTGCTTGTTCTCACTTTGCTGGCACATCCACTGGAGCCTACTTCTTTGGGATTCCAGATTATACAGAAGACCACTAGCTGGGCTGGAGAGATGGCTCAGTGGTTAAGGGCACTGACTGCACTTCCAGAGGTCCTGAGTTCAAATCCCAGCAACCACATGGTGGCTCACAACCATCTGTAATGAGATCTGATGCCCTCTTCTGGTGTGTCTGAAGACAGCTACAGTGTACACATATATAATAAATAAATAAATCTTTAAAAAAAGAGAAAGAAATTAAAGTCTTAAAAAAAAAAAGACCACTAGCCAAGGCACCCAACTTCATGGGACTGAGGAAATACTAGATGCTTGATCTTTCCATTCACAGCTGCTCATTGGTGGATTAGTTAGAGTGCAGCCTATATGTTCTTCCAATAAATTCTCTTTGTGTGTGTGTGTGTGTGTGTGTGTGTGTGTGTGTGTGTGTAGAGAGACCATAAGTTCTGTGACTCTAGTGTACCCTGACTAATACAATAACCTATCAGTAAAAATACATATTTTATTCAAATACTTAATTCAAAGGACTTATTAAGGAAAATGAGGGTTTGGATGAGAAGAACAAAGAATCTAAGTTAATATACAGAATGGCTGAGTTAAATGATTAGTGAAGGTAAACTCAGGACTACTTGTATTTCTGCCTAGAATGCCATCAAAATGAAAAGAAGAAATGTTTTTCAATTTTTTGAAACAAGCTCTCGAGATTGTTTCCAAGATATTCCAAGCTGGCCTGGAATTCAGTCTGTACCACCCTGTCCCCCAAGTATCAGAAATTGGTAGAGGTTGGTGCCTTCATGTCAGTTCTGGACATACAGGCTGTTCAGAGGCCATAAACAAAAATTAAACAAGGGTTTGGATGGTGTGGTGGTTAAGATCACTGCCTGCTCTTTCAGAGGACCCTGGTTCAATTACCAGCACCCACATGGTGATTCACAACTGTAAGTTCAATCCCAAGAGATCTGATACTCTCTCCATGTCTTGCACAGACACAGACACAGGGAAAATGCCCATACATATGAAACAAACAATAATTTTAATGGTTGAGAAAAATAAAAATGTTTTAAGGGATCAATGAGGTGGCTCACCAGGTAAAGACATCTGTGCAAGACTGAAAACCTAAGTTTCACCCCTGGAACCCACATAATAGGAGAAAACAGACTCCCACAAGTTGTCTTGTGGCCTCTACACGCTTACCATGGCACTTACGTGAGCATGCACATACATTCACAGAGGCACACAAATACATGAATGTACATTTTAAAGGATTTTGAAAGTTATATAAGAGCTGTTGAAGCCTTAGAAATTCTTAGTTTCCAGCCCAAGGAAGACTGAAGGAGTCATCCTCCAGAGAGGACTATGTGAGCTCTCTATCTCTGCAGGAAATGAGTGAGTGTATGGGAGCCGCGTGTCCTCCTTCTCTGTTCAGTAGCCAGGTCTTTAGCTCCTGGGTATTTACTCACCAAATAGGAACCTAGAGACCTCAAGGAGTCTGAGACGAGCTCCTGAGGAAAGATCCAAAGACACAGATAGCAGAACAGAGATGTGGGGAGGGCTGCTTGACTTGTTCACTGCTATACCTGAAGTAGCTAGAACAACACTCACTATCTAGGCAGTCATTGGATATTTATTTTAAGAGGAGTGTTTGCTGTAGAGATTTCTGGATATTCAGGAAATCAGGAAGAGGTAAACAAACAACAAACAAACAAACAAACACCACTGAGACTCTTACAATCTAGAAAGAACCAGTAGGTTGTATTTGTAGATTTGGGATTTTGTTTATTTGTGGTACTAGAATTTGAACCTACTGCCCCACACAAGGAAAGCAAGTACTCTACCACTGAGCTGTATCCATAGCCCTCTTTTTACTTTTTGTTTTGAACTCACAATCCTTCTGTATCAACATTCTGAGTAGCTGAAAGTATAGGCCTGTGCCAACAAGTGTGGCAATTTGTTTTTGAGTCACGGTTTCGCTACACAGTCAAAGCTATTTTTGAACTTGCAATTTACCTGATTCAGACTCCCCAGAGCTGGAATTTACAAGTGTTTACCATCATGCCTGGCTAATATATCTTTTTTTTCTAGAGTATCATGTATCCCAGGCTGGCCTCAAACTCAACATGTAACCAAGAATGACATTGAACTCCTGATCCTCTTGTCTCTACCTCTCAAGTAGATTAATGGTGTATGGTCCTACTCCTGGCTTTTTGTTGTTTTCAGGCAGTCTTACTCTGTATTCTAGGCTGACCTTGAACTCCTAATCTTCCTGCTTCTACCTGCCAAGTGCTTAGATTTTGGACATGTACTACCACAACTGACTTAGAAATACATCTTTCTAACTTTACTTTTCTAGTACAAGTTTTTGCTTAAATGATATTTTTAATTAAAATAATTATTTTTTTATGTGCACAGGGGTTTTGCCTGCTTGTATGTCTGTGAACGATATGCATCTGTGGTGGCCCAGAAGGCCAGGGGAAAACATCAGATCCCCTGGAACTGGTGTTATAGCTGGTTGTGTATGTGTAGATCAGAGAGTAACCTGCAGGAATCAGTTCTTTCCTTCTACCAGGTGGGGCCCAGGGATTGGACTCAGATCATCAGGCTTGATGCCAGGACTTTTACCCACTGAATCACCTCACCAGCCTCCATAGGGAGATTTCTAACTCAGTGAGTATTCTAGTTTGCTTTCCGTGGCTGTGACAATCCCCATGACCAAGACCAACTTAGAAGAAGATAGGGTTCCTTCAGTCTATGTGTCCAGGTCATACTCCAACACTGAGGAAATTCAGAGCAGGAACTCAAGTCAGAACCGTGGAACAGACGCCATGGAGGCACATTGCTTGCTGACCTGCTCTCTGGCTTGCTCAGCTAACTTTTTTATACAGCCTAGGCCTAACTACCTACGTATGGGGCCACCCATAGTGGGCTGGGTCCTCCTGTGTCAATCCTCAGTCAAGATAATTCCTCAGAGACATGGCACAGGTCAGCCTGATCTGGGTAATTCCCCAATTGAGACTTTCTCAAATGACTCTAGGCTATGTCAAGTTGACAGTCAAAGCTAACTAGGGTCATAGCCTATGAGATGCTTTAGATTTTGCAATTATAACAACCTGCCAGGTGGGTGCCAGTGTCATTGACCTATGGACCATCGCTTGGGCAACAAGGATGCAAAAGTACTTTACAGACTCTGGGTTAAGGAAGTGAGTCTGACAGATACATTTGCATTAAAATCCTAGTTCTTCACTTCTCTAGTTGTAGTTAAAAGGGCAACAAATGTCTCAAAGTATGGCCAAGTATGTGTTTAAAGAAATAGTTGCAGCCAGGCAGTGGTGGGGCATGTCTTTAATCCCAGGGTTTGGGAGGCAGTCAGGCAGATCTCTATCAATTTAAGGCCAGCTTGGTCTACAGAGCAAATACTAGGACAGCCAGGGCTACTAAGAGAAACCCTATCTTGAGAAAAACAAACAAAGACAGCTGTTTTTTCCCCCAGAGACAGGGTCTCACTAGGTAATTCTGGCTGGCCAGAGCTAGATAGACCTGGCTGGCTGGAACTCACAGAGATAACAACTGCTTTCTGCCTCCAGAGTTCTGGGACTAAAGACATGCGCCACCACTCCCAGGAAGGATAGCTGCTTTTATCAACTGGTGTTTTAGTAAACATTCTATTGCTGTGAAGAGACACCATGACAATGGCAGCCCCTATAAAGAAAAATATTTAATTAGGGCTGGATTACAATTTCAGAGGTTTAGTCCATTTTTGTCATGGTAGGAAGCATGGCAGAACGCAGGCAGACATGGTGCTGGAGAGGTAACTGAGAGTTCTACTTCTGGATTGGCAGGCAGCAGGAAGAGACACTGGACCCAACCTGAGCATTTGAAACCCCCAAGCCCACCCCTGTCACACATTTCCTCAGCAAGACCACACCTCCTAATCCTTATCAAGTAGTGCCACTCCCTAATGACCAGGCATTCAAATATTTGAGTGTATGGAGGCCATTCCCTGTCAGACCACCACACATGAGTTCTCATTTATCTTGCTACTGTAAAATCTCAATCAGTCTTTGGCCCTTCTGAGTCTTGGCTTTCTTTCTCACCAAATGGGATAATAAAAATGCTCATTTCAGAAGTTGTTGTATAGATGAAAATAATGGGGGATATATATACATATACATATACATATACATATACATATACATATACATATACATATTTCAGAACTTTACATGTAGGAGGCACTCAATAAAGGTAAATGTCCTTCAGAGGAACAAAACTGGTGTGTGTGTGTGTGTGTGTGTGTGTGTGTGTGTGTTTATAATTTATTGAATCAGCTCATACTGAGATAGTGGTGAAAGCTATCTCACACCTAAAAAGCTAAAAACCCAGAAGTCACTCTGTCTGGCAGGCTGAGTGACTCAGCAGTCCCAATCTGACACCAGAAGCCTGGAGGTTCCTGGGAAATCACTGGTGTCAACAAAGGATGCCTGGAAATGCTGGTTCTGATATCAGCGGAGGAATCAGCAGCAGCAGCTGCCAAGTTATTCAGCTCAGTGTCAAAAGAGAAGGTAGAGGAAGCAAGAGACAGACCACTCTTCTGCTTCGACCTACTTATTTGGGCTGCCACTTGAAGATGGCACCCACAGTATGGAGGATTGTCCCACATATTTTAAGACAATCAGGACAATTCCTTGAGTGACACTCCCTACTTAGGCGACTCTAATTTGTGGCAAGCAGATTTTCAAACCAACCACTACAGTAATCGAGATGAAGGTGATGATAGACCTAGGAACTTATCCTAGTTCTGTGATAATTACCATTGAAAAGGAAGATCTGACTAAGGCCTGGAGAGATGGCCCAGTGGTTAAGAGCACTGGCTGCTCATGTAGAAGACCTGGGTTTGATTCCTAGCACCCATAAAGCAGCTGACAATTGCTTATAACTCCAGTTCCTGGAGACTGGACACCTTCTGACCTCCATGGGCAGATACATGTGGTACACATATATACATGGAGGCAAAATACTCATACACATATAAAAATAACTATTAAAAAAAGACAGAAGAAAGGATCCCTTCTTTCTGTCTACCATGAGTAGCCCCTGGCTCAGGCTCTGGCCCATCCTGATGTTGTACTTCACTAAGTGGCCAAAGCCATTAGAGCTAGGACAGTCAACTGAAACCTTTGAAACTCTTGTGAATTTCAGAAATAAGTCTTCTCTTGACTATGCTTGGCACAGCTAAGAATATCAATTAGAAAATTAGTACCAGAGAAGTAAGGTCATTGTTGTGATTAGATTTGAACACTATAGAAGGAACTTGTGGGTGAGGCATGGAAAAGTTTGGAGAAGTGGGCTAAAGAAAGCCTAAAATGCTTACCTCATTGTGGTGGCTTGAGTGACAATTCCCCATAGGCTCATACATTTGAGTGTTTGGATTCCAGTTGACAGACTGAGGATTGGGGGTGTGGTCTTGCTGGAAGAGGTATGTCACTAGGGGTGGGGTGGGCCTTGAGGTTTCAAGAGCCCAACCAGGCATCTCTCTCTCCCTCCCTCCCTCCCTCCCTCCCTCTCTTCCTTCTTCCGTCCCTCCCTCCCCTAACCCTTCACCTCTCCCTGCCTGCTGGCCTGCTGCTGCCTGCAGATCTGTATGTAAGCTTTTAGTTGCTATTCCACCATGCCTGCCTCTCAGCCATCATACGCTCCACCATGATGATCACAGACTAAACCTCTGGAATTGTAAGCAAGCACTCCAATTAAATGCTTCCTTTTATAAGTTGCCTTGCTCAAGGCGTCTCTTCACAGCATTAGACCAGTAACTACGACAGTCAGCTTAATGACGATTCAGGTTGGAGCTCAGAAAACTAGAATACTGATAGGAATCTGGGCAAAAAAGACTCACTTATGAGATCTCATGTAAAGATAAGGACTAGGGGCCATTAATAGTTACATTAGAAAAGGGCTTATTTGAGAGAGCCTGGGTTTTAAGGTGATTGGTTAATTAGCCTGGCAGAGAAAATGACAAGGCAGTCCAGCATTTAACATGCACGCTGTTATTGATGGTTTCTTTTTGATGATGATTTACAATAAGAATCAGAGCAATAAGCAGCACAGCAGTTTGGAGATATAGTTGACTTGAAGAGATGCTTGTCTAGCAATCCTGAAGCTCAGGTTCCATCCTCGATACTGCTCTAAAAACCAGCACGGCAGTATGTGCCTGTATTCCTAGAACACAGGAGGTGGAGGCAGGTGTGTCAGGAGTTGTATCAGGAGTTTAAGGTCATCCACAGCCACGTAGCAGCTTCAGAAACATAGGCTACATGTGACCCTAACTGAAAGAAAAAGGGCAGAGACACTTACAGTTTGGCCATAAGGTCTACATATAATTAAGGAAGGCATGATTTCTAAAAGAAAGAAAAATAATGCCATGAGAAGAAAAGCCACAAATTTTGCATCAAGAAAGATGCCATGAGGGCTTCTCAGGAATTGGCCCTACCCATTTCAGGCTGAAGGGCAGAGAAAAGCCAAGACATTTTTAAGAACTTTCTAAAGATGACAGTGCCTCCAGAGTGTCCAGCACCAGACCCCTTTATATGCTGTTTCTCCAGATTCTTTTCATGATGCTCAGCTGAGCAGGCTCTCAGAGGCAAATGCAGCTATGGTCTAAGAAGTACAGCTACAGTTTGACTCAGCAACAGGCATCCATATGATACTGGTTGTGCAGGTGCGCAGAATGCAATTATAAGGGAATGGAGGCTTTGTGATCCTGTAATGACTTCCTTTCTTTTCAAAGGAAGGCTTAGAAGGCTGGGAACATGAAAAGGTCAGAATCCCTGTAGACAGCCCATAGCAGGTAGCCTGTAATGCTGTGAAGGTGAGGCCTAAGTTGCAATGGACACCCAAGGGAGTTGGAGATGCCAGAAACATGGATTGTTTACTATGGAAAGCTGGAGGCAATGGGAGCTGGCTGGAGCGGTAGGTCAGTTAGAAGAGTGTCTGCCTCACATGCATGAAGCCCTGACTGAGACCTCTGAGAGTGTCAGTCAAAGTAAGTCCTAGCCGCCCTTTAAAAATGGAAGGCAGGGGCTGGGAAGATGGCTCAATGGTTAAGAGCTCTGGCTTTTCTTTCAGAGGTCATGAGTTCAATTCCCAGCAACCACGTGGTAGCTCACAACCATCTGTAATGGATTCCGATACCCTCTTCTGGTGTGTCTGAAGACAGCTACAGTGTATTCATATATATTAAATAAATAAATAGATCTTTTAAAAAATGGAAGGGAGGTTGCTTTAACAGTATTCAACCTCATGGGATGAAGTGAGCCATAGTATATTTTATTGTTTAAAAATAAAAATTTTGCCGGGCAGTGGTGGTGCACGCCTTTAATCCCAGCACTTGGGAGGCAGGCGGATTTCTGAGTTCAAGAGTTCGAGGCTAGCCTGGTCTACAGAGTGAGTTCCAGGACAGCCAGGGCTACACAGAGAAACCCTGTCTCAAAAAAAAAAAAAAACAAAAAAAAAAAAATAAAAATTTTATAACATATTTAGAGAAAAGCAATGGTAGGTCAGTTAGAAACTGACCAGAGAGACTGACCTGTCTTGGCTGGGATGCTCACTTATTTCATCGTCTTAAGCAAGCCACTTGGTTTCACAGAGCTTTAGGATTTACTGTTTAAAAGGGCCAGGAATGTAATGGCAGAATCAAGCCTACCCAGTGCGAAGTCACTCCAAGCACTTCATAGAATAATAAGGAGAACTCTTTAATAAAAGTGTACATCCTGATCCTGGCTAATGCCTATAGGATTCTAGCCACGAAGGAAACTCTTCCACTGCTTATATAAGTTGAGCTGTAACACATGCTTTCATCTATACGTGGCTTTTTAGGTTCCTGCCCCAAGTTACACTTTCTGAGCAATTGAGTGGGTTTTACAGAAACAGAAGGAATCTGTAGTTTCAGTTATTTTTTTGATTATACTCGCTGAGCTGAGAGGCACTTGCTGCAGCTTTCTATTAAAGAAGCCAGGTTTATTCTCTGGGCAGCTGGCAGCCAAGGTCATCCTCCATTTGTTTCTCATTCTGATGAGAAGAAGGGATCCTCAAGAGCAAGCAGCCCTGAATGAGTGAGCTCTAAAGAAACAAATGTTCAGTGAAGCTAAATTCTAATTACATTAGGAGTACAACTCTTCACTTTCCTTATCCCCATGGTTCCTAAGAAGTTTGGTTAGTATGCTGCTGCTTCTTAGAGTTATGTCTGAGGCATTGCTTCTTCAGGCAAATGCTGCTTCTGTGCGACTTAATATTTTCTTTCTTTTTTAAGAGATTTATTTATTTATTTTATGTATGCAAGTACACTGTCTTGTCTTCAGACACACAAGAAGAAGGCATTGGATCCCATTATAGATGGTTGTGAGCCCACCATCCATGTGGTTACTGGGAATTGAACTAAGGACCTCTGGAAAAGCAGTCAGTGTTCTCAACCGCTGGGCCATCTCTCCAGCCCCAACTTAATATTTTCTAAGCAAATGTATTAGTAAATTGTCCAAGACACCTGCTTGTCATTCTAAATTCTTTTCTTCAGTCGTACTTAATCCACAGCATTGCTAAAGCTAAATGTCATAATCTGCAAAGCAGTCAGCCCTTTCCTGGCATGTGTAATGTCTTCTATCATAACTATGCTCGTTCAGGATTATATATTCCTTTCAAAGAGGATAGTATTTCTAAGAATATTTTGGTTTTGCTTATGAAATTGTCTACATGAATATTTATTAGCCTGAGGATTAAAGATCTATAACATTGAACTGCTAAATGCACCCCACTTAATTATACATCAAGTATCATCCCAATGCTGAATATTTCATCAGTGGCTTCCCTGGCTGTGAGACTGGAGAGCCTGGGGAAGGAAGGCAATCAATTAGAGAGAATTTGGTACAACCTTAAACAGAGATCATTTTTATTTTACTGCCAAGTGGAAGAACAAGGTTTTCCAAAAAGGATTTTTTCTTTTATTTTGATTAGAATAACCGATGCAAAATTTTTAGAAGAAGCCCTGCACAGAGCTTGGCCATGGTTCATTTTCCATCAGCAGTATCAGTGTACTAGTACTGCTTTCCCAGTCTGCTTATATACTGGTGCTAAGGAGATGGCGTGGTGGGAGGAGCACCCCACCACCACCAAGTGGTCCCCAGCATCCATATCAAGTGGCTCAAAACTGCCTGTAAATCCAGTTCCAGGAGTTCTATTGCCCTTTGGCCTCTGAGGGCATCGACATGCTACTGGTGCAGATAAATTCACACAGATTCACGTTCACATATATTTTAAAAATAAATAAACATAAATTGTTATATCCTTCTTTACCATGTTACTTGACAGTTCAGTAGAATCCATCTGTCTGAATGAGAAATGTTTCCTGTATGCTCATGTCTTTGAACACTTGGTTCACGGTTGACGGTGCTAAGGAGTGGGACTTTTGCTGGAGCAGTCACCTCACGGAGGCAGGCTTTGAGGGATTAGAGCTTTCACCCCACCTCTCACTTGATCCTTCTCTGCTTTGCCTGTGTGATGGAGGTGTGATCCAAAAGCTTCTGACTCGTTCTGCATGTTGCCATGCCTGCCTACCGTTATGAACTCCATCCCTCTGGAACCACAAGCTATAATAAACCATTTCTTCCTGGAGTTGCTTTTGGTTGTGGTATTTTATCACAGCAACAACAACAAAAAAGTAACCAATACACTGTCTTTATTTCTTTACTCAATGTGGTGCTTTGAATATGCTTGGCCCAGGGAATGGCACTATTAGGGGATGTGGCCTTTTTGGAGTAGGTGTGGCCTTGTTGGAGGAAATGTGTCACTGTGGGCATGGGCTATAAGACCTTCATCCTAGCTGCCTGGAAGCCAGTCTTCTCCTGTTTGCCTTCAGAACAAGATGTTGAAGTCTTAGCTCCTCCTGCTCCATGCCTCCCTGGGTGCTGCCATGCTCCCTGCCTTGATGGTAATGGACTGAACCTCTGGATCTGTGAGCCAGCCCTAATTAAATGTTGTCTTTATAAGAAGTGCCTTGGTCATGGTGTTTGTTCACTGCAGTAAAACCTTAACTAAGACAGCAAAGATAAGTTCTATCTAAGTCACTTACTCTCTAAGTTACTCCTGTATGGAGGAAGATGGATAAATGAAAACCTAGCAATGTTTCTTCCTTCCTTTCTTCCTTCCTTCTTTCTCTTTAGATTTTTTTTCCTAAAAATATCTTTTATTTGCCAGAAGTAATTGTTGTCTCAAAGGCTTACTGCTGATTAAGCTCACCCTTTCCAGTTTTTTCTGAATTCTGACTGGCTGGTTCAACACAGCTATTCTGGTCCAAACTCCCCTCCAAGCTGACTGATTCAAACTGGCTTCTCTTGGCTTCTGAGTGAATTGCTTTGCTTGGCCTCAAACTAACTCGGGCAATTCGTCCTAATCTTCTGGCTCCTTTTATCCTCTTGCTCTTTCTGTCTTCACCTGTGTGTAGCTTGATCTCTCTGCAACCTGTCTGAACTGCATGAACTCACAAATGAAATCAACTCCACTGCACTCCCTCCTGTGCTGACTGTCTGAACTGAACTCAATTGAGTGAAAAGAACTGACCCACTAGAACTCAGAGATCTGTATGCCTGTGTCTCCTGAGCGCTGAGATTAAAGGCATGAACCATTACACTTGGACCTAAGCTTTTCTTTACCTGAAACTTGCTCTATACCAGGCTGGCCTTGAACTCAAAGATCTGCTTGCCTGTCTCCTGGGATTAAACATATGTTTGTATTCCAGTTGGATCACATAGACCTATAAGGTCTTTGGATATGATTTCTTGTCACAGCAGCCATATTGCTGGATTAAAATTCCTCTACAATTTTTCATTTAAAAAAAAATAGAGCCTTACTATGTTGCCTAAGCTGGCCTCAAATTCACAATGTCTCAGCTTCTTTGAATGTGTGCATTACTGTACCAGATTTATTACCAGTCCTCTCAAGGTCAATACTATTATTCTGAAGGTTTCTAGAAGATTTTGAAACCTGACTTCTGAGACATATTTCAACCAACTATCTATTTATAGTTGAGAAACATATTGCTTGACACAAATGGCATACACAATATGAATTGATTCTATGTTTTGTTTTATCTTCTGGCTCCCATTTCTCACAACCTTAGTCCTGTAAAGAGATGTTTTGATGGAGAAGAGGGTTTAGGTTCTGAAGCAAAGGGAGATGAGAGACACATGGTCATGAGGACATTCTTTTTTAAAAAAAATTATTTGTATTTGTTTATAGTTCAGTCATTATGCCCCCCTCTCAGTCCACCCTCCCACAGTTCCTCATCCCATTCCTCTTCCCCCTGTCTCCAAGAAGATGCCCCCCTTTACTCTCACCCCTATCCCTACCCCTGCCCCAGCCAGGCCTTCCCACTCCCTGGGGTCTCAAGTCTTGAGGGTTAGGAACATCTTCCCTCACTGAGGCCAGACCAGGCAGTCCTCTGATGTATATGTGTCTGGGGCCTCATATCAGCTAGTGTATGCTGCCTGGTCTAACATTCTTAACCCTAAACCTCAAGACAAGAGAGACTTTCAACTGACAAACCACTAAAAGCCAGAACATACCACCTAAAGCCATGTTCACCTGTACCTGTATTGGGGTCATATCATCCTCAGAAGTGATCTAGTACATTCTCAGAACACTACTTACTGATCCTTACGGGTAAGTATCCAGATCATATGAACACACTTTTAAACAAGGTGTATGAAGATATCTAAGGGTGAAGGAATAAAGAATGGAAATATAGTATTACATTTAAACATCAGAGAAAAAAAAACTACAAATAAGTTTTCAACAGTCACATATTTGAGCATAAACCATGATTATTTCTTAGAACTCCCTATTCTTATCCATGGTTTATCCAAATTTTATCTACATAGTTTATGTCATTAATTCTTACAATGATCCTGGATGCTTTTAGCCCTGTTTGAGAAATTGAGATTCATGTTAAGTGATTGGTCTAAACACATATAGCTAAAAATAATAATATATAGGTTTGTCTGGTCCCAAAGCCCTTCTTCCAGCTCTACACAATGTTTTATTTTAATGCTGTTACTTTACATTACTTAAAGGTTGTTTTTTTTTATTTTAATTTTATTATTTTTATGCCTACCTGTCCTGTTTTTGTTTGTTTGTTTGGTTAATTGGTTGGTTTTGTTTATGTTTTAGAGACAGGACCTCACTATGTAGCTCTGGCTATTCTGGAACTCACTATGTAGACCAAGCTGGCCTTGAACTCATGGAGATCTACCTGCCTTTGCCTTCCATGCTGGGAATAAAGGCATGTAACACTACACCTTACATATGTCTTCCTTGTTTTTATGTGAACAGTGTGTTCTCGGTGCCCATAGAGGCCAGAAGAGGAAATATCCCCTTGGATTGAAGTAACAGGTGATGTGAACTGCCATGTGAATGCTGGAAACTGAACTTGGATCCTCTTCAAGAGGAGCAAACACTGAACCATTTTTGCCAGCCCCTAAAGGTAGATTTTCTGCCAAGGACCAGCCTCAGCTTGCAGAGGGGATCCTGAGGAATGTGTGTTTGGGAGCACTGAAAGAAATGACTTGAAGTCAAATGATGGGATGCAAGATGACAGCCTTGTAGTCTGTTCGAGATGGCTCCCTAGACAGCTCTCTGTAGATAGCTCTTGACTCTGTAGTCTGCTAGAGATAGCTTTCTGCTTGAGACAGTTCTCTGTGAGACACAGCTCTCTCATGCTAGAAAAAAAGTCTAAAAGCTCTCTGGATGGCTCATAGGCTTTCCGACCAGTCAGAAAATCTGCTAGAAAAAAAATCGTGGATTTTCCAACTAAAGTCAGAAATCCTGCTAGAAAATTTCTAAAGAAGCTGTGTTAGCCCTCCAAGCAGTTCTCTCAGGGTAGCTCTCTCTTGCAGACTAAACCTCAATCTTTTCTTCACATATCAATTCAGTCATTTACTCCAGGTTCCTTTCTGATTATCCCACAAATCAAAATTAGCCCCTTGATTCTTTGAGAAAGACAGCAAGTACATTAAAAACAAAAAACAAAAAACAAAAAAACAAAAAAAAAAAACAAAAAACAAAAAAAAATGGCAAATGAGTTCAGAGATCTGTCTGTCTTTGTAAGCACAAACAATAAATTTAGCTGGGTGGGATCTTGTCCTGTGAATACCACTCCCCAAATATCTTTATCTCCTTCCTCAATATCTTTCTAAGAAACTGGCTCATAGTGCAACTGCCTCTGTTCTTCTAGGTCTGCAAAGGCTCTCATTTAATTTCTTATATGCTTCCTTATAGCTTGCATATTGAGAAATTATATATTTTTGAATTTATGTTTTCAGAGTTCTTTCCCACAGCTTTAAGGTCACAGCATTGTTTACCATTTTGCTAAGGACAGTAAACATACCCTCGACTTTCAGACTCATGCTGTTTCTAATGATCATGGAGTCATTAACCTTGGCAGGGAGAACATTTCTTGAAGGAAAAAACATAAAGTAAATCGTGTACATTATTATATAAACAAGCCATACACTCACAGCAGCCGTCAATACCTGTGGAGGCCCACGCCCTGCTGGCTCTGCTCCAGGGGCAGGAACTGTGTCCCGCTGTCCAGACTGGGCAATTCTCCCACTCCTGCATCACCCCTATACACTTAATATTTTCTCCTTAACAGCAGCAAACCATTCTGTCACACCATTGCCATAGCTTCTCGTCTCTCTGTTCTTTTAGGTTCTCTGGGGATTTTTATTATAATAAATAATGCCTCTATAGATAGTTTTGTTGTTTCTCCCATAGTTGATTTTCTTCTTTTGCATTATTTCCCTGAGATAAATTCCCTGGAGGTATCACTAGGTGAAAGGTTACAAGGATCAAGAAGACTCTAGCTATAATTATCAACCCATCCTCCAAACAGACCACACTGCGTTATTGCATCTCAAAGGAGAGTACTATCGTCCCTCACCAGCGCCTCATGGCAAGCCAGGGTGGAGTCCCTCTGCTGCATGGGCATGCCTTGGGGCTTTATAATGTTCCCTGAAGATGGTTTATGACACAAGTATGCATACTCCAGAATAAAATCTTATATGGGATGGCGTGATCCCAACTCCCAAGATGGATTCCTTGATTAAGTTGATTATGATTAAGTCATAAGATCAACAGAAGTTCCTTACCCCCCCCCCAAGAAACTGATACCGTCTTCTATAGTCAGATAGCATCTCTCCACTATCAGGAAAAAAAAGTGTGGTGTCTGTTAGAAATAAAGGCTAGACTTTAATGTGTGGTTTTTCCATTCCAAACTGGGTACAGAGGGGTTGGGATAAACTATATCAATTAAAGGAAGTCCAGGCAAGGCTAGAAATGCCTTCAGGATCCACAGGGAGATATAAGATGGGGAAAGGCTTTTTTTTTTTCAAATAGGTGGAAGGTTATTGGAGATTGCATATTAATATCATACAAGGCAAGAGTCCCATTTCAAGTTATGGGAAGGTTTAGATCTGAATCATACAGCACATAGCACATAGTGGGACTCATATGACATGCACATATCATACATTGTAGGTGACTGTACAATAGGCCTTGTGGGAAAGTCTGGACGCAGACAGTAAGCAGAACCGGTTTGGCCGTCTCCCCAGCTGAGCAGGGCCTTGGATGAGATTCAGCCCTCCTTAGGCTTCAGCCTCAGATTCTGTGAAGTGAAAGCTACACTGTTTTCTGCAAACTTTGCTCTACAAACAAAATAACAGTGTGTGCCAGGCATCTAGTAAGTACTCATTTAATGCACAGAGGCGTCACTGAATGATCGACCAAGTCTTCCCCTATGTGAGTGCTTCCTGAACTTCGATGTGAATATCCCTTGGGCTAGTTCTCCAAAAAGCAGATTTTCAGATTCCATCTCTAGAAATTCCAGGATGAAGCCTGAGAATCAACAAATATAACAAAATTCCAATAGTTCATAAACCATACTTTGAGAAACACTCTCTTATACAAAGAAATAAAATGAAGAAAAAGCCTTTTTTATCACCAATAGGTTACAAAACCTTGATAGTATCCAAGAGATCGAATAGTGAATGATTTCATTTTTAAGACACTGCAGGTGGTTAACCTAATGTAATTAGTATTGTCCTATGCAACAGCTTATCTTTTTAGCCCTTGTGATGGGTGAACGTGTCCTTGATTAGTCACAGCAATCTGTCTCTCTTCTGCACTGTGGTACAAATCTCCCATTCAGCATGCGGCCAGACATCGGATCTTCAATCTTGTGTCATTGCATGTTCGATTTGTGCCTCATTTCCCATGACTGGACTTTAAGTACCTTCTGTTGTTTTATCCTCCACAAGCATCACAGAAATTCTTTGCAGTGATATGCTTTTCATATACATATTTTAATGAGTATAGATATACATGTTGAACTGCCGACCAATAACCATAGGCAAATCCTTTGCCATGAAGGTGGTGGCTCAGGCGCAGTCATGACCAGTTGAAGTCTAGGCTTTGGAAAAGGTGAGTAAATGCTATATAACCTCACAAGCTGTTTCCTCCTGTAGAGCAGGAAGAATTCTTACCTCACAGAGCTGCTGGGAGGATTAAATAAGAAAATGTTTACAAGGTTCCTAGCAAAATGCCTAACACCATGGTTAGGCTTAACTAACAGACACTAGCTCTTCCTAGTACTCCTGGAAGGACCACATAGAGTATCCAGAGATGTTTTCAACATCCATCTCCTAATGCAAAGTCAATAACTGGTGTGTTGGTTTGTATATGCTTGGCCCAGGGAGTGGCACTATTAGGAGGTGAGGCCTTGTTGGAGTAAGTGTGTCATGATTGGTATGGACTTTAACATCTTCATACAAGCTTGACTGGAAGCCAGTCTTCTCCTGTTTGGCTTTGGAACAAAATGTAGAGCTTTCAACTCCTCCTGCACCATGCCTGCCTGGACACTGCCATGTTCATACCTTGATAATAAAGGACTGAACCACTGAACCTGTAACCCAGCCCCAATTAAATGTTGCCTTTTATAAGAGTTGCCTTGGGTCTGGAGAGATGGCTTATCAGGTTGAGAGCACTGAGTACTCTTCCACAGGACCTAGGTTCAATTCCCAACACTCATATGACAGCTCAAAACTGTCTGTAACAGACATATATGCAGGCAAAACATGCACATAAAAATTTTAAAAATAGCAGGGCGGTGGTGGCACACTCCTTTAATCCCAGCACTTGGGAGGCAGAGGCAGGCGGATTTCTGAGTTCGAGGCCAGCCTGGTCTACAGAGTGAGTTCCAGGACAGCCAGGACTACACAGAGAAACCCTGTCTCGAAAAAAAAAAAAAACAGAAAAATAAAAAAATAAAAATTTAAAAAATAATAAATCACTTAAAAAAAAAGGTTGCCTTGGTCATGGTATCTCTTCACAGCAGTAAAACCCTCACTAAGACAACTGGTTATTTCTGAGCAGTGTTTTCTCTTTTTATTTGTGTGTGTGTGTGTGTTTCATGAGCAAGCACACTTGAGTGCCTGTGCACACATGTGTGTGTGTGTGTACTCAAACATGTGTGTGGCACATGTGTAAAGGTCAGAGGACAACTTGTAGGAGTTTATTCTTTCCTACCACCATGTAAGTGCTGGGAATTGAACACAAGTCATCAAGCTTGGCAGCAAATATCCTTACCCACTGAGCCATCTTGCTCATTCAGCTTGCTTCACTCAGGGTTGACTGGCACTAGTCATGTGACCAGCATGGGCATTTCACAAGCCCTCTTCACTTGACTCTTCACCTTGTTTTTGAAACAGGGTCTCTCACTGGATCTGGAGCGCACTGGCTTGACAAGGCTGGCTGGCCAGCAAGCTGCAGGGATCCTCCTGGCTCTGCCTCCTCAGCATGTGCTATCATATCTGGCTTTTTATGTAGGTGCCCTCATGCTTGTTTGCCAAGCATATGAACTCCTCATCCTCTTCTTTTCTTTTGCGGTCTAGAATTTTAAGCTTTAGGAAACTGGTTGTCCAAAACTGTATGTGGGTTCTCTTTAGAGATGGGGAAGCCATTTATCATCCCAGCTTCCATAAAGCAGTACAACCAAGGCTTATGCTTCACAGATCTCCTCTGGTCATGTGATCATCGTGACTTTTCTCTCATTGCTGAGGAACATCTAGTTTCCAAAATAAAGAATATGAATCCCACCTGAAAGAAGACATGTGAACTTTCAGCTTTGTGCTGTGGTTAGGAAATATTCTGGCCCTAGGAGTGAGGCAGACATTGGGATCTCAGGGCTACTGTGAGAGCACTGGATCTGCCTAGTCCTCTGGAATAGTCAGTTAACTATAAGAGGGTCTGTGCCATGGAGGAAATTGTATTTTATTTACATATATATATACACATATATGTAGTTTCTGTAATATATATATATATATATATATATATATATATATATATATGCATTTCAGCTAAAAGCAAGAAGACTGAGACAGTTCTTGGTGTCTAAGAATAAAGTGACTAGTGGTTAAAACATGAGAGCTTTAGTTGATAGATTATAAGGAATTGTTCTAAAGGGCTGCACAGACTTACTTGTTAAAGGCTCTGAGTACAGCCGGGCGGTGGTGGCGCACGCCTTTAATCCCAGCACTTGGGAGGCAGAGGCAGGCGGATTTCTGAGTTCAAGAGTTCGAGGCTAGCCTGGTCTACAGAGTGAGTTCCAGGACAGCCAGAGCTACACAGAGAAACCCTGTCTCGAAAAAACAAACAAACAAACAAAAACAAAAAAGGCTCTGAGTACATTTTATGGAAACCAGAAAAAAAATGCAAAATTTAGATAAGTTCAGGGCTTTCTGCAATTGTGGAGTGATATAGAGCCTTCCCAGTGCTCCCCTACAAGAGCCTTAGTCTTAGGTAGTGGGATTGTGACATCATCAACATTCCAGCCAATCTCTTTGATGGTGATTTGCATAGTCTACTCCTAATCCAAAAGAATTTGATTTCTTTTCATGACAGCACTGAGTGGAAATGTTATTCTCCAACAGAAAAGGGAGAAGAAAACTGCATTAACAAAGAAGTATTTGTAATGACATTGAAATAAAAATACAGTGATCAAAATTATAGCTAGACCTGAGAGTGTTTTTCCCTTCTAAATGTTCCACTTGGTATGCTAAACCTTAGAATGGCGCTCCAACAACTTGATAACTCATTTATCATTTGATATTTAAATGTTGTTTTAAAATGTGTTTCTAGGGAGGTAGAGGCAAGAGGGTCAGAGGGTCAGGGTATCCTTGGCTACAATCGTGAATTGGAGGCCAGCCTCAACTACATGAAACTCAGTCTCAAAAAAAAAAAAAGTTTAAAAAAGATTCCTAACTTCTAACAGAGTAAAAGATCATACTTAACAATTTTCTGAGATGATCCAAGAATCTTTCACTGTTAAGAAAAAGAGAAACTGTTGGGGCAGTGGTGGCGCATGCCTTTAATCCCAGCACTCAGGAGGCAGAGGCAGATGGAGTTTGAAGCCAGCCTGGTCTACAGAGCAAGCAAGTTCCAGAATCCAGGGCAGCCAGTGTTACACAGAGAAACCCTGTCTTGAAAAACCAAGTGGGGGGGGGAGGGAGGGAGGGAGAGAAGAACCTTTTATTTCTCAGAAGAGAAGCTCATCTGCTCTGGACTTACCTTTTCATCTTGGCACTTTGGCCTCTATAGGGAAAAATATCAGCTCACCAAACTGACCCGGGTGTTAACAAGAACACGGGATGCTGTAACACTTGTACCTTTATTTTCATACATAATCACCAGGTTAGCAAATGTAATACTAGTGAAGACTGTTGTTCTTTATTCTAATTGAGATTTCTATTCAAAGAGCATGTTTAGTAGGTCAAGTCTGCCTTTCTCCTACGACGTAAGGGAGCGGACGCGTTGCTCACTTCATTCAGCTTTACTGACAACAGTCATGTGTTCAGCACAGGCATTTCATAGACACGTTCACTTATCTCCTCGCTATAGCAATGTGAAGAGTCATGCGTATTGCCATCCCTGCTCCCTTACAGTTGAGAACACAGGCTCATTGATTTCGTTGTCCCAAACAGAATCAGAATTCTCACATAAAATTTTTGACATGCCCCTCAGGGGATAGGAACTCCACAGGAAGACCAACAGAGTCAACTAACCTGGACCCTTGGGCCTGAATCATCAACCAAAGAATATACACAGGTTGGACCTAGGCCTCCCCGAACATATATAGTAGATGTGCAGCTTGGTCTTCATGTGGGTCCCTAATATTTGGACCGGAGCTATCCCAGAAGTTGTTGTCTGTATGTGGGATGTTTTTCTAGTTGGGCTGCTTTGTATGGCCTCAGTGGGGAAAGAATGCACCTAGCCTCACAGAGACTTGATGGGAATACCCAGGGGGCTCCCACCCACTCAGAGGAAAAGGGGAGGAGTAAGGGGGAAGAATTGTGGGAGGGAGTAACAGTGAGTGGGATATAAGGTGAATAAGAAAAACTAATGATATAATAATAATAATAATAATAATAATAATAGATAAGACTAGCAATCTTCCCACTATACCATATGTAGTTATAGTAAGTAGATGTGTCAAAACAGAATGCGACATTCTACTCCTATATGCCAAACATAGCCTCTTACTTTGTAAGTTTGCAAAGGTTTGTCCTACCTTAAATATAAACATATAATTTATGCGTGTGCTTTCTCAAAGCAACAGAGAACAATAGGATGATCATCAATCCAATCCTTTAAAGCAGAAATTTCAGTCAACCAAAGTACTTTCAAGTTGTATAGATCTCAGGTACTTATTTGTGTTCTACAGCCAATGAGAATCTGCCACTGGCTTCAAGCCAGTAGGTATGGGTCATTTAGGTCTCTCTCCAATGATGTCACTACTAAACTTTCTTTGAAGTAGCATTTTTTTTTTTGTAGTATATTCCTTTGTGAGATTCAGAAGTGGCTGAGACCTATCTGAATTCTATGGATGACATCTGTGATAGAGGTCATAGCCTGTAACTCTGTGTCAGGTGATATTTAAATACTTTATATATTACCCAACACTCTAAGAGGTAGATAGCCATTACCCCAATTTCCAAATAACTAGGAAACTTGGACATGCTTTAGGAGTGAAGGTATAGTTTAGTGGTAGAACATATGCTTAGTATGAGTGAGTCCCAGTAACTCACCCTGAAAAGAAGGAAAACAAAGAGGATTTTATGAAACACATTGAAGACTTCCTGGTGATCTGTTTCACATCTTGGACATTGTTATGGTTATTCCTGGTTGCCAACTTAACTACATCTGGAATGAACTACAATCTAGAACTGAAGGGCACACCTGTGATCCAGATCTTGAGTCTAGAAGGCACAAGCTTCTGACCTAAATCTTGACATGGGATGACACACACATCTGAATCAGATCTTGAGACACAGTGGCCATGAAAAGCTTAAGCCCATGCAACTTAGTGCAAGCCTTTAATTCCAGGAGACTGAGGAAAGCAGATCTCAAGGCCAGCCTGGGAAAGAGCAAGTTCCAAATCCAGGCGTGGTAGTACACCATACCTTCTGCTGGAGGCCTACATAAGGGCATTGGAAGAAGGAAGGCTTTCTTCTTTGTCTGCTTGCACTTACTTGCCAGCACATCTGTTGGAACCACTTCTTCAGGATTCCAGTTTATACAGAAGACCAGCTGAAGCAACTACCCTCATGGAACTGAGCAACTACTACTAAATTCCCTTACTGTACAGAGACAGTCCATAAGTTCTGTGACTCTAGAGAGCCCTGACTAACACAGACATAATAGATATATTATACTATTAAAAAAATCAAACTTAAGCCTGATGCCTCTAATTTCAACACTCAGAAGCTGAGCCAGGGAGATTACAATCTAGAGGCTAGCCTGAGCTATATATATAGTGAAGCACTGCCTCAAAGTCAAACTTGGATGATCATTGATTTGTTAAAGAAATGAAGCATAAATAAAAAATTATGATGTTTTCTGCTTCCAGTGGGTATTTAAGTTTAAGTTATGTATTTATTTATTGTATTTTCATACATACAAGTGCTTTGCCTGCATGTATGACTGTGCGCCACGTGTGTGCCTAATGCTTGCTGCCCAGGCAGGCCAGAAAAATCGTCCAGAGAGTGTTGGGTTCCCTGGGACATAAGTGGTTAGCTGCTTGTTTGGGCACAGAGAATCGAACTCAGGATCTCTGGAGGAGTGCCCAGTGCCCTTAACTGCTGAGCCATATCTCCAGCCCCATTCTTGAAGGATTCTTGAAGAACCCCTTCTGCTTTTCTTCAGCTTGGAGTCAGGGAGGGCCCACTGTGTGTTCCAAACTCCTTGCCACTCAAGACTTGCTCATGCTTTCCGGGCCTCTACATGTCTCCCAGCTCAGGCAGAGAGCACCATGTACCAAGGGAATCTCCCCTCCACCCCCCACCGGCTGTCTAGTCCTGCCCACGATCTGCTCTGGCTCTCTGCCATTCCCCACTATTGAAAATCCGAAAGGCTTATAGCTTTGCATTCCCAAATTGTGCCTGATACTGTGTAGTGGATATGGGGGGTGTTTTTTTTTTTCTTCATTCCCAGCCCATTCTAAATTCCCATCTTCTAAAAACAGAGCAGCTTAGTTTAGAAAGTGGCTCCCTGGATAGAGTAAATTCTTAACAACTTGGTCTCTTTAAAGATACACATCAAAATAGGGGATCGGAAAGGGTGGGGGGAAGCTTAACAGAGTTAGGAAACTCGAAGACTAGTGGGACCAAAGTGAGGCTAGAAGGGTTTGGTGAGTGTGAAAGAGACTGGTAAACTGTCAAATCCTTCTGAGAAAGCTCTGACTCACAGGGAGGCACAGCCTCTCACAGCAGCCCAGGCCAGTGTTTCTCAGATGTTACCGCGCGTGAGAATTACCCGAAGGACTTGTGAAACACGGATTTTTGGGTCCATAACTTTGGATTTAGTAGTATTTAGGAATTTGTATTTCTGTCTGATCCCCTGGTGGTGGTGGTGGTGACGACGATGATGATGATGATGCGGGCCCCAGTCAACCTATGCCTTGAGAACTACTGACTGCAGAGTTAGGGCAATATATTAATGTTAAAGAAGGCATACAGTTTGCAGAAAGAATAGAAATTAATATAGTAGAATACTACTACTCGCCATTTTTTTTGGTAACCCCTCATCTGCTCTCATCTTCCAAATTGCTCGGCGATAGTATGGAGCAAACGTAACATTCCTTTTTTGTTCTGCAATACGTATCATTAATACCTACCATCAATACCTATTCCTGTTTAACAGCAGCTTCCAGTGAGCGGGGGACTCTCACATGTATTTGGGCACCTAATTTCTAAACGTAAAACTCACGTTCTTATGAGATGTGTATTTAAAACAGAAAAAGAGAGGATGTGGCAGAACAGTTCCTCTCCTTTGCTTTTATAGCTATGAAGGTAGGCATGTGTTTGTGACTCAAACCACATATTCTAGAAGGGACCAGCCTGTTTCTAACTGAAGGGACGCATATAACATAAGGCGCAAAGTTAGGGCAGTGATGATAAACACCTTAATGTGCACCCCAACAAAGCGAATGGGCGGGGTGATCGTGAAGGCCTAGCCTGGGAGAGGTCGCTCCAAAGCCGGTCCAACGCTGAGTTCCAACACAGCCTCAGCCCTCCAGACCCTCCCGGGGGACGCGCAGTGCAACCAAGCCTACAGCGGTGTCCGCGCGCCGTCGCGCAGCCCTCCGGCCTTCCCATTGGCGGGCGGCGCCATCTGCGCTCGCCTCGCCCTGGCGCCGGCGGGTGGAGGCCCGGGCGGGGTAGGCCGCGCTCGCGGCGGGCTGTGGCCGCAGCCTTGCGCTGCGGCTGACGAGGAGTGAGGCGCGGGGCGGGAGGAGGCAGGCCCATGCGGGGCGGCGGCGGGCGGCGGGGCCGGGTGCCCAGGGCGGCCCTATGGGACCCGCCCGGCCCGCTCCCGCGTGCCCTGCCTGGCCCAGAAGTCCGGCCTGCGGGCGGGGATGTGCGGTGTGGTCCAGCTCCCCGCCACCCTGCGAGGCCCTGAGGCAGAAAGTTTGGGGGTCGGGAGCGGCCCACCTCCCGCGGCAGTGACTGCCTAAGGACCGCTGCAGCCCGGCTTCGCCCGCGACCTGCCTCCGCTCCCCAGGTCGGAATGAACTATCCTAAGGCTCCCCTTCTTCGCCCCTCCCTCATCCTCCTTTAAAAAGATAATTTCTTAAATTCAAGAACTCGTGATCTGCCTACTCCCCTCGTCCATAATTTACACCCCAGGTCTTTTGAGTTCAAGAGGGGGGTGCGGTCTTTCCCCAAGATAGCACGCTAGAAGGACAGATTCCCCTTGCCGACCCACTTACACCATGAAGAGGTGCAAATCGGACGAGCTGCAGCAACAGCAGGGCGAGGAGGATGGGGCTGGGATGGAAGACGCGGCTTGCCTTCTGCCAGGCGCGGACCTCCGGCATGGGGAGGCCTCGAGTGCTAACTCCGCTGGCGGGCCAACTTCAGATGCTGGCGCTGCGGTGGCACCCAACCCGGGTCCCCGAAGCAAGCCTCCTGATTTAAAGGTGAGCGCAGACCGTCTCCAGGCAAGCCCAGCCCGCCACGTAGCTTCCCCCACCCCTCGCAGAAGTGTCTTAACGGAATAAAAGTGATGGGGAAGCTCGCAGAGGTCAGAGAGGATGAATGATGTTCGGCTAGGTCCGGAGGAGGAAGCTAGGTACCATTTGTTCCTGTCTATCAGCTCCATCTCAGGCCTCTGTGTTCTTCATTATTCAGCAAACGTTCTAATGACTCACTCATCTGAGACTGTTTGAAGAACGTGTGTGAAACGCTATTTGCAGACAAAGGGCTGGAGAGATCTAAGATGCTAACTTAGAAAGTTCACAGTATTCTCCCTTCTGTAGGAAGTCTAGAGAAGAAGATTGTAGCTTAGGAAGCTAAATAGGGTGACCGTTACCTTCTTATGCCTATTAGCCTCCTCCGAGTGCGATTTTTTTTTTTTTTTTTGAGCATCTTCCTGAACGAAGCTCAGTTTGTCCATCTATGAAAAGGGGGTGTAGATGTCTTGCCGTTAGGTGGAGCCAGAGGTTAAGCTAGTGCTTGGAGATCCTCTCTGCCTCCTGAACCAACCCCCAGGGTGGAGAACTGACAGGTGGCAGGGCAGAGCCTGGGCTGATTGGGGCCTCGGTTCAAGTTGCACACATGCTGAGCCGGGCAGCTAGAACCAGAATTGGAAAGGGCGGTTCACTCGGAGCTGTTTATTTTCCAGCCTGAGGTCTTCCAGACAATTGACAAGCTGTATTGAATACATCTCCGTATCAATTACAGCAGCAGCCAGGATAAATAATGCACCTTTGCTGGAGTTACCATCGGGACTGCCAGCTCAGGCCCTTCAGGCCAGCTCACAACTGGGCTGAGAGAGATGTCAGCCCCAGGAAGGAACTTAAATGCCTTGGGGATTGATGCTTTGGAAATTTTCTCCGGAAAGGGTGCAGGGTCTGGGATAGAGGAGCAGAAAGGACTCCCGTTAGGTTAAAGCTCGTGTACAAATGGCTGTGGGCACTGTGGCTGTGGGCCCTGAGGAGCTCACTAGAATAAGCTAATGATATTCCTCATTTGGCCTGAGCAGCTCAAGTCAGGAAGCCAGGTGAGTGCATGTGCCATTGTGTGTGTGTGTGTGTTCATTTGTCCCTTTGGGGAAGGGAGCCCACTCACTCCTTGTGTGGACTTTTAAATTGTTGTGGAAGTTTTGCAAACCTGACCTCTTTCCACCCACCTTATACCTAATGGTGGACTCTGTTGACACATAGGCTTTCTTCACAAAGCTTGTGATTTCCTCAGGCTCCAAGAAGTGTCATTCCCTCCCCCAAGTGACATGTTTTCTGTTTTAAGTAAGATGGCAAGCACAAAGAAGTCCCTTTAATGCTGCTGAGAGGAACAGGGGGTGATCCTTTGGCCCCCCTCTGCCAGCTGTAGTAAGGGGCTATAGTTTCTCTGCATCTATAAAGCTGCCCAAGGCCCTTGTCTGTACCATCCTGTGTCATCTTTTTTGATGACATTCATTTTGGTCAGAGGCAGATAGAGCTACAGCTCTGTGCTTGACTATACTATGTTAACTGATGAACTGTCCTGAAGAAGAATTGAGGACCCTCACCTACACACACACACACACACACACACACACACACACACACACACACACACCTATACAGCCCAGGCAGTGTGGACCTAAGCTCATGCAAGCACAGGGAGACAGCACAGCACTTGTCTGTTTATCTCTGTCTGCCTCATCACAACATGTTTGCTGCAGGATAGAGACCTCTCTACCAGATGTGACTCGGGGGCCACCAAAATGTGACATGTCACTTAACTTTTCTGAAGAAAGGAACAAGGGATATTGGAATGTAGCCAAACTTGTTTTCCAATGCTAGACAAGTTTTCCATGGCTGACAGTTTAGTGGAAAAATTTTATCATTGTCTCTGGAACTGGGTGGGAGCTGACTTGTTTTAAATTTGATAATGGTACCAAGAGGGATGCGTTTACTTTTTTATCTGTAATACCCTTCTCCCAGCCGGTGTTTATCCCAGCCGGTGTTTAGTTGATGCTGTTCAGGAGCTCTGACTTGCTTTTACTTTCATTTTGAACTTGGAGATAGGAACTTTCAGTCCCTTAGTCCCTCTTCTATTTTCTTGTGACAGCTCCAGGCATGGTGACTGATTGTGTGACATGGAGACAATCATCTTGATTGCTGAGCAAGGAGCAAAGGCGTGGAAAGCTCTGTCTCAAGCACCTCCGTAGTAGGAGAGAAAGAGGAGAATTCGGTCTTTGCTAGAGAGCTGAATGATGCTTTGCTAGTGGTGGCCAGCAGTGTCAGGGGCTTCTGCTGTCCCTGGTCCTTCAAGGAGGATCATACTGTGTGATGTGCATTTCTCAGTTTACTTTATGTGGAGGTTGAAGTGGGGGGTGGACGTCCTGAGATCATAACTAGAGTCTCGAGCATGCTAGACAAGCCCTTCATCACTAAATTTCTTCTGTGGTAGTTTGGAATCTGTGATTATGGGGGGGGGGTGTCAGAGAAATAGTTACATAGTAACATTTTTAAATGGTAACTATAACAGAAAAGCAACCTGCAAATGGGCCTGGCCTCACAGGAGGCTTGTGTAAACACTTCTGAGGCTTTGGCAGAGCTTTCTATAAGCATGTATCCTCCAGGGGAGAGATCTCAGCAGACAGTATGTAAGGGGAGCCTGATAGTTTAACATGGATTCCTTTAACCACAGCAGCTCATTTGATCTCATGATCCCATCCTTTGCTGTTATCCAGAGTCCCTGCTTGTTGAGGAGAGGCTGCTGGCTGACCAAAAGTGTAACAGAATTCTCTAGCAAGGAGATGGGCTGTAGTGAGAAGGGGTGTGGGTAGGAGCTTAGAAGAACGCTGCACACAGGACGGAGATCCCATTCAGCTGCACACAGATGGAGACCCCGGTCAGAACACAGCCTGTAGTTGAGGACTGGGAGAATGACTGAGCTTAGTATGTAGCTCTGTCCTGAACCCTGGAGAAGCCTGAGGTTGGGGAAAGGCATTGCCCATCTCCCACCATTCCAATCCCAATGCTCTGTACAGGAACAGAGCCTTTCCTGAGAGAAAAGCCTGGGGATGCTGGCCAGGTAAAGGTCCCAGAGGTGCTGGTCCCCTGATAAAAGCTGGGTTTCCCCCCTGGGATTTCTGAAGAGTATCATGATCATTTCTTAAAGAAAATAGAGGAGTTCCACCTTCTATTGTTCCTCTCTGGTTGGAAGCCTCTTGACTCAAGGCTCAGGGCCTGTTTGTCTGTTCATAGCATATTCTGTTCTCTCTTCCTACTGAGTGAAGGGCAAGGAAAACAACAGATGCCAAGCGAAATTAGAGCTGAACCCTAGGTGGGTTTCCTGTATGGGTGCTCGAGGGTGTTTCAGTGTCCTAGGAATTGCTCCCGTTCCTTCTCTGTTCTTTTAGGGTAGGTTTGTGTTAGTCTGTTGACTAACAGATAACTAGACACTGTAAAAAGGAAAGATGTTATTATAAACACTGAAATAGGGCATATATATAAAGGTGTCCACAGAGAGACATGTGTGCAGTTTAATAAAAGCAGAAATAGACAGGTCATCTATTCACAAAATAACATTGATATTCCCGGTCCTCTGCTTTTCTGTTCTATTGTTTTATTTTTTAAAGGCCAGGAGCAGGTTAAAATGTGTGGTATCAGTCTTTAAATAAAGGAGAAGGCTAGCTACTTTGGGGGTGGGGTGGGGTATGAAGGCCTGTGTGTATCCTGGGATTTTGGATGATTCAGTGGAGTATGCCTATCCTGGGGTACAGTGTCCCTGCAGTCTGTGGACCATGGGCCCCTGAGGTAGATTTCATCAGGCGAAGTGGGATTGAGAGAGACCTAACCCAGGAAATGGAAACTTAGCTCTTCAGCAAGGCAATGCCTTCATTTTCAGGAAAGCCTCCAGGGCCCCCAGAATGAAACACTTGTAAGGAAACCCCCAGGGCCCCCAGGCTTCAGTATGCTTGGGGCACATGCAGTGGAATACAAGACATGGGTTAATCAAGGAGGATGCTTGAAGGGGAGATGGCTTGAGATCAGAATAGAAATAGAAAGGGCAGAGCATTAATTAACAAACGAGGAGAACGCCTAGCTAGGATATGTAAGATGACAAGAACCTAGACCTCAGTATAGTGTTTACCCTGTTCCCTTTCCCTGTCAGTGCCGGGGACCAGAGAGCTCCGGGAATGCTCAAGTTGCTAGTTTTGACCCATCTTTACCGTATGAGAACACTGGATCCTGAGGCCCTGGACGGCTCCCACCTCTAGCCTGCAACAATATTCAGAGCAGCCCTGTGTGTGGGCTCAGGAGGAGCTAGGGCCTGCAAGGAAGCATGTGGCAAACGAAGCTCTCTGTTCTGCCACATATTGGGTTCTAGATTCACTCCCAGCTGCCCTAGTTGCAATTCAGTGTTTACAGAACATGCTTCTTTTTTTGTATGTATCCAGTTGTGGCTTAGCTGCCAATCACATCAAGAGTGTCTTCCTCTACAAGGAGTTGAAACATTGAAGGGGTTGTGAATATGGAGGTGAGGTTAAATGCTGCTGTGGATAGGGAGAGGTTTGAAGGTGCTCGGGGTGTGATGGGTGGTCTTGCTTACAACCCCAGATCACCTGTGTTTACCTTTTCCATGAGACTTGGCATCTTCCTTAGAAATCCCCATCCAATAGGATGATGGTTCTTTGGAGCCAGGCCCTGGCTAAACAAGAGTCCATAAAGAAGGGTCCACTCTTGTCTGCTAAACATAGGAGTCTGTCATTTGTGAAACTGGAAGAGAACAGACAGGTTGTGGATTTGACTTCTCAAACCAAACTAGCAAAGGTTTCCCCCTTCCAGCTACATTAGCTGAGAGATAGCGCTGCAGGAAAGGAAGCTGGCTGCAAGGACATGAATGCCCAGCAAACTCTCCCTGAGCCATCTGTGAGGACAACAAGATCGTTCTCCTTCCAAGCCAACACATTCTTGGCAATTACTAAGATGATAGATGGAGACAGGGGTTCGAGCCGTAGCAGGAGGGATCTGGGTTAGAAAACAAGCAAAAAACTGCTCAACTGAGCACTTTAAAATGTTGGAAAAGATTAAGCCTGTAGAGAAGGTGATTCTCTAAGGATTACATCACTTTTTAGGATTGTCTTTGTAGACTAGGGACAAATAAGTAAATTGTAATAGCCAGGTTTGCCATGAGGTCTCTGCCGGGTAATAGGTGAGACAGCTGCGGCTCGGTAGTCACTCATCTTGTCAAGGATTCTGCAAACCGGTGGGGGAAAGGTAAGAGATCCTTTCGAGAGCACTCTAGAGGTGAAGTCGCAAGATAGCACATGATTGATGGAAGTGAATGGTGCAGATAATGAGCCCTCATGGGTTCCGAGTAGCGGCATGCCATGTATGCTGGCATGAACAGAGAGCGGGTAGAGGGGACTGCTATGGGCAGAGGCAGAGAGAGAGCACATCTCAATGGCAACTTTAATAAAAATCTCCTGTGGGATCTATGAGTTAGTTTGTGCAGGGACCCCAGTGGGTGAGGTGATCTTTCCCAGCTGACCTTCCTTAGCTCCAGCCAGACTGTTCTAAGCACAAAAGGCACAAGAGTTCAAATAGGGGTTAGACTGGGACTCAACTGCTCTTGGTTTAAGTAAGGCCTGCTTTTGTTTTGTTGTTTTGGATGTGAATGGATCCTGGGGAAGAAGAATGAATCCAGAAACCTCCCATCGCTGTGTTTCCAATAGAAACCCCAAGCAGGCTGGGAATCAGCAACTGCTGCCCCTCCACCACTCCGTGGTCAGCAGCATGAAGCCTGGGGGTATGAAGCCTGGGGGTAGGGGGGCAGACCTTGCCCTACACCCCCTCTGCAGCCTGCCTTGGCTGTTTGGGGGGGGGCAGTGGAGACTTCACAATCACCTCAGGATCCTGACAGTCTCTGTGGGTTTTCCTAGTGACTTGTTCTCTAAAGCTGGTCCTGTTTCCATAGAGACCCTATAAATAGAGGAAACGTTGGCGACCTAGGCTTATAAAGGCTCAGGGTGACCCAGGCACCCCTGAGTCCTCACAGCCATGTCTGTGGTAGGGCAGAGGGGATGCCAGACCAGGTGGAGGAAGACTAAACAGCCAATACCTGGAGCTTGTGAGCTCTGGGTTAATTGTGCCTTCCCATGACCCCTTCAGCAGTTAGGGATTTTGATGAGGACATAGGGACCTGCAGGTATTGGAAATTGCTTTAGGTCATGTCGTTGTAGCCAAATGTTGCCAAGGACACCACACCCTGAAGCCTTTTCCTTTTGACATCTTTAAGCTGTCTTTGCAGAATCTGGAGCAAACTTCCCTTTGTTGGACCCACACCCAGGGAGGAGAACAGCTGAAGCCTGCTGTTCAGAAACCACAGGGTTCTCAGGAAAGAGCATCATTCTTCCTGAGAACACTGCACCGCCCAGAGAGTATGGGTCCTCCCTACTCTTGAAGACAGTTCCAGGGGAGGGTCAGTAGGACTCCTTCACTGCCCTCCCCAGGTGAGCTGGAAGCTGCCCTTTCCAACTAGCCCCTGGCTAGCCTGGGGACACACTGTATTCCCTATGGATAGAGAGAGCTTGTGCCCCCATCCCTGACTCTTCAGCCTCGCAGGTCTCTTCTTGACACATGGTTTCGTCTGGCCATGGCAGTGGCTTTTGGCAGCTGGAGGAAAGCAAAAGTCAATGTGGAGAGCAAGTGACATTTAGAAGCTGGAACCTGTTAGTCAGAGCAGGTGGCGCTTTCTGCTGCGTTGGTGGCTAAGTTCCCGCGAGCTAGTCGCCATGGTTTTCCTCACTTCTGAAACTTGGGGCTGGGTATGTATATGAACTGAGGTTTTTTTTTTTCTTTCTTTTTTCCCCTCATCATGTTATGTCAAAGCCCTAACCATCTCGCTGACACCCACAGGTAGAAGCAGCTGGCCTGTGTGTCACCCTGCTATTCTTGCTTCTTACTCGCCCCGCCCCACCTTGTTCTTTGATTTACTTTTTGTTTTTTTTTCTTTATATCTTCTGTGGACTTTTAAGAGCCCTGGGTACTGCTGATGCAAAGATCCTTCACGTGCAGAGCACCTGGGGAGGGAGAAATGAAGATTTGATCTGAAGACCTGTGGCTAGAGACTTGCCCATGTCCTGTGATGAGGCCTGAGCAGACCCCCCTACAGTTCAGTGGCCCTCCCTCATGACTCTGAGATTTTTGCTATGTTTTGATCCTGCCTTAGGTGTTGTCCCAGGAGATGCAACAACTACTGTAGTCTCTCTCGTGTCGGGTGTGGGCCAGGAAAGGTAAATTAGACTAGAGCTTGGAGGCTCATCTTTGTACTTTGGATTAGCCACCTAACAATTATGTGCCTCAGTTTTTTTGTTTTTGTTTTTGTTTTTCATCTGCAAAATGGAAGATGGCTACTATGGTCTGTCAGTTGTAAACTCCTGGAATAAGACTAGTGTTGGGTTAGACTGACAGCAAAAGTTGAAAACACTCTGTATAGTTTTAAAAGCAAATTAGACAAGGGTTGTAGGGGTGGAGAGGATATGGCTGGTGGGTAGCTGAGATTCTCCAACCCCCTGCCCCATATATGATGCACCAGACCCCAGGGCTCTGTACCCAGGAACTCAACTAAAGTCTTTTAGGGGAAATACTGTCCCCCTGAGTGGGTGGGAAAGAGGGGTTTCTGTGTTGGAGAAGCAAGTTAGGAATAGGGTATGGAGGAAGGGCCTGGAGTAGAATGTAAGAAAGTTCAGAGGATGTAGTGTATTTAGCAGGAACAGTTGGGCAAAAACCAGGGCCAGGAGGCCCCATCTGGGGTGCCTTGTTGGAAGTCTTGTGTCAGCTTGAGCTTGGCCATATGAGAAAGAGAGTTGGTAACTCAGCTGTAGTCAGGAGGTCCAGGATCAGTCTGGCTCACTCTGCACTTAATGACACCTGTGTGTTACCATCCACTCTACCGTGGACATCTTGGTTCTGTCCAGTATAAATTTAAGCGGGCTTGGGGTGCTGCCTCTCTGAAGGAACGGCAACCCTGGGAGCACCTGACATAGAAGACCTGTTTCTAGGGCTGCTCCAGACCTCAGTTCTTCAGAAGGAATAATTTCCCTATCTATGGCTGCCAGTGTGTGGTCGTTGCTTTGGTGGGAATCTGGGGAAACAATGAGATTATGCAGGAGAGAACAGATCTCCAAACTCAGCTCATGGTGAGGTGCGAGGATGGATAGATATAGCCTGTGAGGTTCCAGGCCCCAGGGGTGGACTGTAGGGCTTGAATGAGGAGCCTTCTGTTTTGTGCTAATGAGAGTCTGGTGGTCGCACAGAAGCATAGGTGCAGCTAGCTACAGGTAGCACTGAGTGGACAGACACTCAAAAGGTGGAGACTTCCGCTTTCCTGTTTTCTTCATGCTCAAACTTTTGCTCTGTTTGTTTCTAAAAGGAAAAAAAGAAAGAAAAACTAGCATGTCTAATTTTTTGGCTCACTCTGCGGTTAATGACACATGTGTGCTACCATCCACTCTACCTTGGACGTTTGGTTCTGCCCAGTATAAATTCAAGTGGGCTTTGGGTGCTGCCTCTCTAAAGAAATATTTAAAAATTATTTTAATGATGGAGGTTATTTTGTGAGGTTATAGGATGTTGACACAGAGAAAAACCTGCTGTGGCTCCCCTGAGCCCCAGGTAACTTGGCTCTATTTCCCTCTTAGAGGACAAAGTATAATGTTACCCCCGGTCTTCGAGTCCCACCCATCTTCCCACAGCTCTGGAGCTCTTCGGAAGACGTGGCCTACACAGATAAGCCATCTTCTCATGCGGAAGCTGCCGGCCGATACATGGCAATTGCCCTGGCAGCCCATCCACCAGCTGTTTATCCTGGGCAGTGCTGAGGGTTAGGGGTAGCAGCTGGAGTCTCTTGGGGCAGTGCCACAGCGGGGCATCCGCAGGCTCCAGGGCTTCAGCTTGGTTCTAGTCTGAGGGGAAATGAAAGCCTTGTGTAGACAGCAGTAGATACTCTAGGCTCAGAAAAATAATGTTTATTTCATTGTCAACTATGTCAGGACTTAACTGGCTGTGAGTAACAGAAAGTCATAGGAGAGACATGTGGACAGAGGTAGGTTCTGTAGATTCTTGT
Source organism: Grammomys surdaster (assembly GCF_004785775.1). Classification (NCBI taxonomy): domain Eukaryota; kingdom Metazoa; phylum Chordata; class Mammalia; order Rodentia; family Muridae; genus Grammomys; species Grammomys surdaster. Next base: position 1,859,601 of record NW_021604603.1, on the reverse strand, counting down.
TTTGTAGATTCTTCTGGCATGAGTTTGTCCTCTGTCATTGGCTACCAAATCCCCAGACACTACTTTCACATCCTTGATGGGGGAATTAGAAAGGACCAGTCCCTTTATGGGGAAAGTGAAGCAGGAAGTTCTAGCAAGGTACATTAACACCTTGCAGTTTGATTGGTGAGAAAGGCTTCCGCTGGGTACCAAATTAGCAGAGCCTGCTTTGGAGGTATAACCTGATTATATGGACCTGCTTTTTCCAAGGAGTGTCACAATGAGACCTCTGTGGGAAGGGATGTTTGGTGGTCTCAATGCCTCAGTGCAGCCTGAAGGACAGTCTGACATAGAGGAAAGGAGGTAATGAGGCTGGGGAGAGCAGTTGAGAAGGATATAGCCCCAGGAATGTCTATGTACTACTTGGGTGCTACTAAGCCACAGGCTACAGCCTGAGAACATCTTGTTTAGAAATCTGAACTTACTGTAGGAACCGAAGGGTAGATGACCTTGTAGGCATGGCAGGCCACCCATAAGGATCCCTGCGTTCAGATGTCTGTACTAGCTGCTCTGGTCTTTTATGAATAGAACCACCTTCAACCCCCAACTGACAAGGCATCCAGGAGCTTTCAATTAACCAGGGCTTTTCATCTTTCCCCTTAAGAAAATCCAACAGCTCTCAGAGGGCTCCATGTTTGGCCACGGCCTGAAGCACCTGTTTCACAGCCGCCGAAGGTCACGGGAGAGGGAGCACCAGGCGTCTCAGGAGGCCCAGCAACAGCTGCAACAGCAGGGCCTATCTGATCAGGACTCCCCAGATGAGAAGGAACGCTCCCCAGAGATGCACCGCGTCTCCTATGCAGTGTCCCTGCACGACCTGCCTGCCCGACCTACTGCTTTCAACCGGGTGTTACAGCAAATCCGTTCCAGGCCCTCCATCAAGCGGGGCGCCAGCCTGCACAGCAGTGGCGGGAGCGGTGGCCGCCGTGCCAAGAGCAGTTCCCTGGAGCCACAGCGTGGCAGTCCTCACCTGCTTCGTAAGGCCCCCCAGGACAGCAGCCTGGCCGCCATCCTGCACCAGCACCAGGGCCGACCCCGTTCCTCCTCTACCACCGACACCGCCTTGCTCCTGGCTGATGGCAGCAGTGCATACTTCCTGGCTGAGGAGGCAGAGAACATTGGGGACAAGGTAAGTCTGGGTGAAAGGAGAGCCACAATGAAACCTCTGAGGTAGACCTGGTGCTCTGATTGGCACTGCTGATACTTGCTACCCTGTTATCTGTCCTGACTGAGGAGTCAGGATATGAACAAGCCAAACACGGGAGTGCATTATCCCAGGGGCTAATTTTTGTTTGTCTAGGGGATTGTTTTTTCAAAAATGGTCGTTTGCCCAGGCTGATAGTAATTTCGGGTTTTTTTTCCCTTAAACATGTTTTGAGGCGACTGAGGCCTAGCTATCCTTCTTACTAGCAACATTAACTAGCCACTGTATCTCTTTGCTCTTCTGTATTGCCAATTGAAAACGGGGGCAAGGAGAGTAAAGAGTTAGCATAGGTAACTTCCTGGACTGGAACCTGGCAAAATATCTTTACTGTGATTATTACCAACTGAAAAAGAAGGGAAGGAATCCATGAAGTGTTACTTGGCACTTCATGAATGTATCCAACTCCTTTGTTTATTTGTGTAGCAAATGTTAAGTGAGTGTTTATTGGATGTTACAGGAGGGAACAAACCAGTGTGGCTGATCTCATGCCACCCAGTGTTTAGAAACACTGGTGGATGAGTGGAAAGGCTTTGATGGATGCCTTGGAGCTTAGAAGCACAGTAGGCAGTGAGGGTGGAGGGGAATTGGCCAGAGACTTTCTGCAGGACTCGACTGAACTTAATCTTGACGGAGGCAGGGAAGGTTGGTATGCAGCAAAGCAAGGGAGCTGGCAGCATGTGCTTGCTTGTGGAGACTCAGGGAGGCAGAGGCAGGAGCACAGAGGGTCATGTCGTGTCCATCTGGGAGTCAGATGAAGCTATGGAAGGCTGCTAGGCAGGGAAGAGGACACAGAGGGTGATTAGGACAGCAAGCAGTAGATTAGGCAAGGGGATGGGGGGAGGAGCCAAGGGAACCGTTATTACAGCAACTGTAGCCATGAGATGGAAAGGGGAGAAATTCACAACATACTGGGGAGTCAGAATCAGTGGAGAAAGGCTAAGGAAAGCAAAGCAAATGATGGGGAGAGGAAGCAGGCTCTGGGAGAGGGGCTCTCCTGTTGCAGGTACTGGCAGTGGGCCTCGGGGGTGGGCTGGCAGGTAAAAGCAGCATTGGGGTTTAAGTCACTGCTGTGGGTGAGGTAGATCCTCAAGGGGACGTTGTTTTGAGTGAAGAGGCTACGGCCAGATCCCACTGATATAGAAGGGACAGGCAGCCACTCTGCCCTGCTTGCTGCTTGTGCCACATAGGTTTTCCCCTCCTTCCCTCTTTTCTTGGACCATAGCTGTGTGTCTCTCTCTGCAGATTTGCTCCCACACACCTGGGTGCCCCTCCAAGGCTCCAGAGCTGTAATTTATTTCCTCTCTCATGGACTCTATCAGGAGATAAAGAGCTGAAGGATTGGTGGGAGAAATGATAAAGGCAAAGATGGCAGAGCTAGCACAAAATCTTGGCTTGCAAAGGAGCTGAAGAAAGCTGATGTGGAGAAGAGATGGGGATGTTCAGGGGTTAAAGAGCAAGTGCATTGAGAGAGCATAAGGAGGAGCTGGAGACAGGGGTGCCATTGGGAATTAAGAACTGGAAACTTGGTTAGGTGTAAATGTACATACCTATAATCCCAGCACTAGTGAGGCTAAGGCAGGAGGGTCATGAGTTCAAGACCAACCTGAGTTACATAGTGAGGCTCTCAATAAAACAAGGACTAGGGGTACAGTTCAGTGGTAGAGTATGTTAGCATGTACCAGGTCCTAGATTTGATCCTTAGGAGAAGAATAAAGGATTTGGTATCTTGAGAAATGGGAGATATGGCCCAGACAAGGAAGGAATGGAAAGAGATTTAATTTGATGTGTCAGAAGCTCAGAGGCTAAGTGATTCGCTTGGTAGAGGGGAAGCTATGAACACAGGCATTGCTTGGTGAATGATGGCGGTGGTCAGAGAGACGTAAAGGCAGCCTGGTGTGTGGAGGCCAGAGGAAGGAAACTTGCTACAGCAGGGAGCGCAAAGCTGAAGGCTGGTCTGCCCACGAGAGCTGGAGGAAGTAGATGGCCCTACTTCTAGAGCACAGGAGCTATGGGGAATGGGGCTGCCCTGGGAAGAGGAGCTACAGGGAGGGCCTGCTGATGGGCAGCTACCTACCTATGGAGGATGGACCACAGAAGATGGGCACAGTGGAAAGAGCAAAGTAGGGGAAATGCTGGGTGACTGTGGAGCCCCGTTTGGGAGTGACAGGTTAGTGCTATCTCTAGCAACACGGTTCCGAGAACACTCAAGTGTAGTGTTGTTTCTACTACAGATGGTCACCAGCCCAACTTTGCATACAAAATCCAGAGCTTTTTAATACCGACTGTGACTTCTTGTGCATCTCGGCTCTTAGGCTTATTCTCTCAGGATTATTTGGTAGTTAGTGCACTCAGCTGTCACTGCCCACCTGCACTGGGTGGACAGTGGCTCAGGTTTGGCTTGATGTTCTTCCAAGATAGACAATTCTTTTTGTGAATTCATTAAAATAGTTTCTTAAGGCAGATGAGCCATACTCTGAGAGCCTAAATTTTGATATATATCCAAAGAGAGGTATGCCTTGTTAAACACAGAACTCAGAACCTGTGGCACAGTTGTATAAACCTGGGGATCCTAATCCCAAATCCGGTGCATTTCTTCCCACCAGGCCAGGCTGTCCTACCTGTGTAGCTGGCACTGGTTATCAGTGGTGGTTCAGCCACCAACTTGTCAGACCCAAGGTTTTGCTTTGAAAGAATTATCACACCCAGCATGACTTTGCAACCATTTGTGACCATGAGTTGTTGAGTCATTTCATATGTTCTACATGTAACACTGATTCTACATTTCTTCAAGTAAAAGGACTTCCTACAGATGGTCCTGGGACACCGGTCCCTAGCAGCCAGCAGCCATAAGTCAGCATATGCCCCCTCCCTTCTTGAGCGCTTTCATTTGTGCCTCCCTGTGTTCCCCTTTATTTGATAATATTTATTGAGCATCTTCTACGTGCCAGGTACCATTCTAGGCATGAAGGAAACTTCAATGAATGAAAGAAAAACTTCCTGCTGTGAGGGATCACCCATCCTGGCAGGAGGAGATAACCACCCGTGACTACTGGATGTATTTGGTAGTAAGAGTGCTAAGAAGCAAAATAGAAGTGGAGCATGAAGGCAGAGAATGTGGGTGGGCATACTATTTTGATAGGTTGGTCAGAAAAGCCTCTCTGACAATGTGCAGATAGAGAGTAGAGGCAGCAAAGCAGAGATCACAGCATAAAATCTGGGACAGGCTGGGCTGGGGGCTGGGGAGAGTGGGGACACTACAGATTACATTGGCCCAATATGCCAGGAAAAGGACTTATGATTATTATTTTTTCCCTCAAGTGATAGAAGTGCTAGAAAATTTGATACAAGATTACTGGTTCTGGCCTGTGAGAACTGACTTGATAGTGTGACAGGGTTAAGCCAGGGGTCTGGTAGGAAGCTGGTGTGTATTCCAGAGGGGCTGGTGTTTGGCGTGGAATGGCTGTAGTAAGGATGTTGGCTGAACTCTCAATTTGCTTCAGATGTCAAGGCCTGGGGTATCTGATGGATTGGGTATGGTACATGACAGGACAGGAGAAGTCATAGATGGCTCATGGTTTGGGGCCTGGCTGCAGTTCTGTGAGCTGAACAGCAAGGAAAGTGGCAAACTGAACAGCAATTCCTTTGGTGGGATGCAGGCAGAGCTAGGTTTTGGCTGTGTTAAGTTTGAGGCAGCTATTAAACACCCCTGTAGAAATGCCAAATAAGCAGCAGGATGAACAAGTCTGGAGTCCTGGGGAGAGATCCAACCTGGAGGCATAAATTTGGGAGGTGTCAGCATATAGATAGCATTTAAAATGATGGGACTGCGTTTGCAAGCCTGGCTTCTCCTGGGAGAAGTGTGCAGTCAGGGGGAGGTCTGGTTGCACTTGGCTGCAAGGCCGTGGCCTCCTGAACCCAAGAGCTGGTGGGATACACCAGCTGGAACCAGGTTGTTCAGCCCTTAATGAGAAAGCTCTGCCTGTACAGCAGCAGCCGGGCCCACCTCTCATGGGTGAGTCACTGAGTGTTTCAAGTTTTTATTTAGAAAAATCCTGTCACAGGAGGGACTTGAATTTGTGGGATGGGGGAGGTAGTCCTTGGAACCTCCAGTTAATTAGGGTTCCCCTAGAGTTCTCTAGCTTCCTGGGAAGACAGGGAATAATAGGTGGACAGTAGTCACCTTCAGAATCCAGTGATGATTGCGGCTTTGGAAGGCAGAGACCAGGGGAACTTTGAGCAGGTTACCAGCTGGACAGCTTTCTGGGGGCTTTCCCATCTCATTGTTTATCTTGACACTGTGTCTGGATGATGTGTGGGAAGAGAATTTCTTCTCACTGTATATGGAAGGCCAGACCCAAAGCCTTGGGTAACCTAACTGGGGGATGGCTGGTGAAATGGCTGCTTGTTATTAATTGCCATATAGATGCTGGGAATTGAACCTGGGTCCTCCGGAAGGGCAGCCTAGTGTTCTTACCTGCTGTGCCATCTCTCCAGGCCATTCTTCCCTATTCTTTTTCTTTAAGATTTAACTTTTGCTATCTATCTATCTATCTATCTATCTATCTATCTATCTATCTATCTATCTATCTGCAGGGTCTCACTGTGTAGCCTTGGCTGGAACTTGCTATATGAACCAGGCTAGCTCTTACAGATCCACCTGCCTCTGCCTTCCAAGTCCAGGAGTTAAAGGTGTGTGTCACCAAGCCTGGCTTCTTATCTCTGTTCTGATTTGGAATTGTGAGCTCTGATGCTGTATGCCTGGTCCACCTCCATAACAAACTATTTCATAAGTGAAGACTAAGTACTTCAAGAAGGGAGGGGCTGCTTATTCAGAGCATCCAGCTAGGTCTTGAGAAAGAGGCACTATTTCTTCCTAAGGTATAGACTTGCTGGACCAGGGGCTGTCCCTCTAGAGATGGGTGTGGCCTTGGGGGGTCTTGAGGAGAAAGAATTGCCTTCCTGTCCTTGGAAGAAGGATCTTTTAGCCACCTTAAAGCTTTAAGCACCATCATCTGATTCTGCAGACCCAGAGGCCATTGGCTGGCGTGAGAAGCGTGTGGTCTGGGTATGAATAGGAAGTATTCTTCTCTCTAGTAAACACAACCCACATGCTCTCTTGTGGGCTCCCTGGCGATTACTAGCTTCTATTTTTAATTCATAAGCCTCCCCCAGTCTCCACACCCCTCACCATTGTTTGTAACTCACCAGCTGGCTTTTAGACCAGAGCACCCTGGTAGGGCTTGAGTTATCAAAACACCCGAAGGCAGCTAGGGTTCCTGACTGGCCCTGCAAGGGCTCACACAGAACCCACTCAGAGAAAGTCAGGGATATAGAGCTCTTACTTGAAGGAGTAGGGTGTGGCAGAGACAAATTGGGGCCTCACAGGACAGTAATTAGTCCTGATGGTGGGAGCTGGGCTATCATTTGTTCCTTCAGACCCAGCTAATGTCTGCCTTTGGTTATTTCCCTATTAAAAACAACATCATTCTCCCTTAACCCCACCCTTCTGCTTTCCATTATGTGTGTGACACTGAGAAAGGTCAACACTCTCAGTCTTACTTATATGTCAAGTAGGGGAAAATCATTTGTCAGTGGACTGGGTCATCACAGATGAGTAGACAAAGAAGGTAGCATTGTGTGTGGCCCTAAGTTTGGGGAACCAGCCCTGGGGCATGGAGAAGGAGGCACTAGCTAGGTTAGGCCATTTGGCTCCACTGAAAGTAAAGGAGACATATTCCATACCTCTCACTCCCCTTCCCCTCCCACTCCGTATCCCCATCCCCATCCCCCTCCCCCTCTCCCTTTCATTTCCTTTTTCTCTTTTCAAAAGGAGCTCCTGTTCTTTTTGTTTCCTCTTTCTGTGTGTGGTTGGGCATCCTTCAGAATCTTTCCTCTCCTCAGCTGTCTCTACACTCCCCACCCAGCCTTGCCCATCCTGGACCACTGCAAAGTATCATGCTGGAGGCTGGCGAGAGGAGAATGACATGGGAGCCAGCTGTGTGGCTAGCTTCTGACCTTGGCTTGGTCCTGCCTTCCTTTCTGTCCTCTGGTTGAGGAGCCATGAAGGCCAGAGTCTGTACAGCTTTGAGAGAATCCTCCAGCCAGTGAACTCTGCCCTGCTGCCCCAGGGGTGAGCTACGGTGAAGGAATAGGGTCTCCATAGTCACACAAGGGGTGAGGTGGTGAGTCAGGCTGAGGTGGTAAGGGGTGAGGTTGTCCTACATGAACAGTTTGCTATAACTTACAGGTGTTATCTCTAGTGACAGACAGTGGAGGGGAAAGCCATGAGGTGCAGCTCAACTCCTAGCCCAGGCAGATAGAGGACATCTTGTGTACTTCCCAAGGATTTATCCATCAGCAAAATTTCCCCACCCCATGTAAATAAGTTCCCTGTTTACTTTCAGGATGGTGAGGGAAGGGGCCCACCCTTAGCCCCACCTCTTGCCAAGAAGACTGAATTTTTGGCAGATACCCAGAGGGCCCTGGTTTATTTATGTCTAACAGTCTGCTGGCTCAGTGCTGGGCGGGGCTGATTGCTGAGAGAGGTTTCCAAACACACCCCCTAGGCACTGGAGGCCCTCGGACTACTCCTCCACGAGGCCCTGCCATCCTAGGCACTGGAAGCCCTCGGACTACTCCTCCACGAGGCCCTGCCATCCTAGGCCTGGCTGTACAGGGGCTATAATAACTTTGTTCCAGGGTCAGACCAGTTGTTCAGCTAATTCACACAAATATTGTTCCCATATAGTACTGCTACCTTCCAAGTGAGGAGGACCGTCACCATCTCAGTCCACTCCTCTCCCCCATTCCTTCTCTTTGCCCCCTTTTTAGTCTCTGGAAGGTTCCCTTGCACAGAGGCATCTGTTCTACTCTTTGGAGGACCTTCTGGAACTGTGCAGTGCTTCCAAGCACCCACCAAGCCAAGGCTGGGTAGCTTTGATTGCCTTAAACCAGTGCGCGCCAGCTCAGTAAACATTGAGCCCCCTGCCGCCCTATATATCCTGTTGTGCCTAGAGAACCAAGATCTACTTTAGTGTGATTTAATTCCTCATGTTCAGACGAAGTCTTTCACCTTGTTGTGGGTCTGTTTAGATGTGAGAGGGGCCAAAGAATAAAGATTGCCCTTGCCGCCAGATGTCATAAGCACAATTTCTTTCAGAACTAAAGCTGGGACTACTTGCCCCAGTACACTCCTGGCTTCTAAGGCAGCCTTCTTTTGCCTTTCCCCTACCCCACTGATCTTCTCTCTGGGTGGAAATACTCTGTCCTCCTGATTAGCTCTGGATTCTGGAGCGTACTTGGCCAAGATACTGTGTATGAGTTGGACAACTCCACTGTTACCTAACCCCTGTTACTAAGCTCAGGCCAGGGCCTGTGGGAAATGAGCTCTTTGTCTGTAGCCCATGGGGCTGAGATCATGCCAGTCTAGACACAGGTAGGACACTATAGCCAAGGCTCCATCTCTACCCCTCTCAGCCTTGGCTCCCTCAGCCATGCTGTACCGAAGAAGGTGTGCTCTGGGTTTGGGTGTGAGCTCTCAGCCAGAGCTAGTAACCGTCAGCAGTAAGCAGAGATCTGTCATCAGGCTCCAGACTGTGTGGAGCCAGCACTGGGATGTGGGCATGGGTCATGGGAGTTGGCACACATTTCCAAGCTACCGAGAACACTCTTCCTCTGCATCTGCCACATCCCTGAGATGAGAAACGTGACCCTGGTCCCTCTGTGCCAGGTGAGGCAATGGAAATACAGTACCATTAACCTGATCCCTGCATCTGTGTCTTGTTCTCGATGCAGTTTGTACTTTCTGGCGTTATCCCTGCAGGGCAGAAACTCTGGAATAAAAACAGAGGTACAGAACACACACCACTGCAGCCCTTTGAGGATTCTCAGAGAATTGGGGGCTCTCCTGAGCTATAGTGGAGAGGTTAGGTTAAGGCCTTCTTCCACCTCTCCTTTTCCTCCAGGGACAGGTGCCAGGATGTCACAAACAGATCGTCAAGCATATCCTAGTGGTCCTTGCTCCTCAAATATTCTGCAGGTTCTCTGTGTCCCCTTGTTCCCCGACCCCAGCTGCCAGTCTAGTTTCCAGTATATTCCTTTCTCTTCCTTACAACTTTCTTGATACCCCTACCCCAGCCCCAGAGTTGGCTTGCTCTCCATAGCTAGTGAATAATTCAGCATGTTCAGCAAAAGCTAAATCAGATCCATAGTGATACTGTGATCAAGCGGCCCCCTGAGGGCAGCTGGAAAGGCGAACCTTGCCCTGTAATATTAACTTCATTATATAAGGTTTCTTCACCTCCCGAGAAGGCAAGTTCAAATGTTACCTGCGCCCTGTTCTTGTCTACTTACCTTTTTGGGGACTCACTGGCCTTGTAGGCATGCCTCTGGGACATGCTGGTACCAACAGTCAGTCAAACAGCATGCTACAGTTTGCAGAGTGCTTTTGTGCATATTTCTTGTTTAATCATATCAGCTCCTGGTAAGCTCAGAGCCCTTGAGTCAGCAGGAGCCTACAGGAATTGTGTTTCAATCCCCTGCTTAGGAAAAAAAAAATGTTCTCAATTATTTGTGGCAAATGGGGTCGGGTAGAGGGTACTTTGTGTCCTAAAAATTGTGCAGAAAGGAGATACCATTTCCTCTGAGTCACTTTCTTCAGGGCCTGTTCCCAGTAAGTCCCCCTCTGGGAAGCAGAGTACCATTAAAGAAGTGAATTTGGTTTGTCCAACACAAGCAAGGTCTATGGTTGTTTCCACTGACCAGATTCCCATGCCTAGGAATGATAACCCTGCCCCGACACCTCAGAGTATCTGAGACATTAGGTCAACACAGGCCCCGCAGGTAGAGGAGATGCTGCCTCCCTTCCTGAAAGCAGCTGAAAGGTCTCATGGTGTATGCACGCCAATGCTGTGCTATGGCATTCCCCTCGCTGCACCTTCTGTTTTCTGCTCCAGCTCCTGGGGCTGTATCTCTTCACATACTCCTAGGGTACCTGCCTGCCCTCATTCCTTGATTGCTGCAGCTCTCAGTGAACAATATAAACCATTCTCTTGTCTTCCCAGGGGAAAGCAGTACCCAATGGTGACCTGGTTAGGTCTGAAAGAAAGTGTGGAGTAATGACTTCTCTGGCCCCTGTTTCCAGGGGAGGCATGGTGAGCATCAGGGAAGCTGCCAGCCTCCCAGGAAGCCTTGCTGGGGCTTTGCTTGCCACACATGTGCAGCCCTGGATTCTTTGTGTAAGGCCTTATCTTGTCTTCTAAGGAACTGAATTTAGCTGCTTCTCAGCATATTCTCAGGCTTCTCACTCTGTAGCATGTGTGGATGCTGCTGAGTCAGTTCTTAATTTTATTTGTGTTCCGTGGTACTAGGGAATCGAACCCTGGGCTTCATGAATGCTAAGCAAGTGTTCTACCACTGAGCTATGCCCAACCCTATTTATATTTTTAAGAGAGGGGAAAAAAAGTAAATAGCATGATTTGGCTTTTTTTTTTTAAAAAAAGGGATAGAATAATAAAACAAGGCAGAAGAAAACAAAAAGATTAAAGAAATAAGGGCCTGGTATCAAAATTAAGTGAAGAGGAAATGTATGTAAGGAGAAGCTAAATGAGGAAGAAGCCAGTGTGAGAGCTGAGTCCTGCCGAGCGTGCAGAGGAGTGTGGGCCCAGGGCCTGGGCTCCTTCCCTCTTCCTGCTCCAGGACGATGTGAGCCCATCTATGGCCCCCAGACTTAGCTCTGTGTGGCTAAGGTGAAGCCAGACACCTCCTGCTGCAGCTCATCTTCCCAGGCCTGTAGACTGGTGGTGACAGCTGCTTCTGCCATGCTGCTGCCTCTTCCTTGGCCAGAGCATGGAGCAAGAGGGATGGCCAGCACTTACTAGGAAGTACGCATGCCATTTACCCAGCAGCACATTTTCTTTGCAAGGAAAGTTGCTTGGTGACTCATGAGCTTTCAGAGCCTTCGCTTGAATACTCGCAGCAGTTTGCCCCATGTCTTCCTGCCACCCTCTCAGCTTCACTTTAGATGGCAGCTACTTTTCTGTTCCAGGCTAAGTCGTCAAGATACTGTCTGGGAAACTGTGATGTGTCCATGGGTATACACATTCACATGTGGGGAGGGGCCCTTGGTTCTAATAACCTATTTCAGTAAGGTGTGTCAGGCTCCGTGTACCATTGGCAGCTAGCAAGGCTGAGGCACAGCTGTAGAGCCTTTAAGACAGCTTACGTACTCTCTCCATCCTGTGCCCGTGGCGGTCCCCGTGCCCATTCCAGTTCATTGGCCTCACCCTGCAGGCTGCATAGCTTGTATAGCTTGTGGGTAGCAGGGTAAGGATCTCTATCAGCCATCTTGACTCCCAAGCACCCTGCCAGGCTCCTGCAGAGTTAATTCAGCATCCACAGAGCCCATTCTGCACATATCTTCCTGACAGACATACTCACCTTTAACTCCTGTCCTTCACACACACACACACACACACACACACACACACACACACACACCAGTAGCACCTGTAGATGCTTTCAGCCAAAGTGCTAGAGCAACCAGCTTGAAACACAAGGTCCTGCAAATGATCCCTGCAGCTCACCATGGCAGATTGAGGGTCTCTGCTCATGGACAAAGACAAGGACAACCTCATAGAGAAAAGGGACCTCTGCCTGCCAGCTTGCTATGCAGACACTGCCCTAATCCCTATTTGTTCCTTCTCTCTTAGAGACGGCCAATTCATCCCAAGCTCTTCTCTCCCTCTTCCTGTTTGCTATTGTGACCAGGTGCTTCAGGAGTGGAGCTGAAGTGTTCTTTGGGGGCAGTTTTCCCCAAGGCCATCTTAATGCCATGCAGCCTAACAAAACCCTTTTCTGCTCTTCTGAGCTTTCTAGATCAGAAAGTATGGGAAGGAAGCTCTCTCAGTCAGAGACAGCTCCACAGTAAAAAAGAAGTTGGGGATAGTGGGAGAAAACCCCAGGTCTTAGCCCTCCCTGATTTCTGGTCTCCTGTGGCCACTGACACTGCCCACTCTTCCTCAGGTTATGGGCCAGTGAGATAGTGGGTAAAGGTACCTGCTGCCAAGCTTGGTAACCTGAGTTATGGAAGGAGAGCACCAACGCCAGCAGGATATCCTCTGTCCTCCATATGTTTGCTGTGTTCTAAGTGCCCACACAAATGCATACAGTGCACACATAGATAGATAGATAGATAGATAGATAGATAGATAGATAGATAATGAAATAAATGCAATTTTTAAGAAGAAAAAGGAAAGGAATGTTTAGAAAGAGACAGACAAGGGAGTGCCTTGGGAGACATGGGATTTTCCTAGGCAATCACAGGAAGCCCAAGGCCTTAAGGCAAGAAAGTATATTGTGCTGGTGTGTACTCTGAGCCTTGTATAACCCCTGGCCCCCAGCTCACCAGATCCCGGGTGGTCCAGGATAAGCTCTTATGTCTATGGTAAGCTGCCCTGTGGGTCTAGATGCTCTGGTACTTTTGTATACTCATGTACTGTCCTGGTCAGTTTTCGCACTCTTATCCTTCCCTGTGGAAAAATGAGGTATCCCTCCTGACGATGAAGCCTGAAAGTGTAAACTCAACTCTTTACAAGGAGCACAGTGAGAAATATAAAGCAATTACAGACTTTATATTGTACATTAAAGTTGTGAATTTAAAGTCATTTGGCCAATAAATATATACTTATATGTATATAACAATGAAATTTGCAAGGAGGGTTATATGGGAAGGTTTGGAGAGAGGAAAGGGAAGGGAGAAATTGTATAATTATATTATAATCTCAAAAAAATAAAAGAAATAATTTTTTAAAATCTTAGTTCTGGGGCTGAAGAGGTAGTTCAGAGATTATGAGTATTTTGCTCCTCCAAAGGACCTGAACTTAGTTCCTAACACCCATATCGGGTGGCTCATGAACACCTGTAACTCCATCTTCAGAGATTCCAGTGCCTTTGGTTTCTACAGGCACTCACATACACACGTATAAATTAGATTTTTTTTTAACTTAAAAATCCTAACTTGGTGAGGCTCAAAAGAAGGGGACAGGGAAGGGCTGTCTTGGGGTTAGGAATTTTAAGCCATACTCATTCCCACCTAGGATGAGTCTGCTGCAGAGAACTTCCATAGATAGTCAGCCGCCATCCTCTGCTGTCATTGTCAGGGGAGATCTGCCTCATGATGGTCACAGGAAGGGGCCCAGATAAACAGAAGGTCTACTCCTTTCCTTCCTTTAGTTTAATAAAGAGAACAAGACTTTTTATTAATAACCATAATACAAAAGGAACAGTGCTTGTCAAAACATAAAGGGGGGTTATTTATGAAAGGAGGAACTGCTTAGCGTTTTCCCAGGCCCCATAGGTCAGAGATGGCTCTAGACATGGAGACCTGTGTGCTATGTCTTGCCAGCCTCCTCACAAACCCTAAGTCATCAGCTGACACATGTTTGTATAGTTTCCAAAACCCTGGGTGGGGGATTCCTGGTCTCGGTGATTTTGGCTGCAAAACTTGGCACTGCCTCCTAGAGATAGCACTGGGCCCTACTTATCTCTTGGAACCTTCTTGAACTTGGGACTGCTGCATCAGTATGAGCCACATTGACCCTCAGTATTTAAGCTCTATGTGCTTCTTGAGGCTCAAATGCATGCAGAGTCTCTGTATGGGTTTTCTGCCTTGGGAAGCTCACAGAGACAGGTGGACCTAGGACTCTGCAGGCTACGAATCTACTTCCTCACCACTCGCTGTCCTCAACTGTGGCCCTCTGGCCCCCTCTGCTGACCAATAGGATTTCCTACTAGGACTATACAGATGAAGTCCAGGGAGAAAGAGACTGCTGTGAGTTGGCCATCTTTGTTGTATCATGGGTGGTGTCAGCCTGGGCAGTGCTGGTGTGGGGGGGGGGGGGACACAGAAAGCAGAGGGTATGAAGCAGAAGCCGGGAGGTAGTCCAGAGCAGAATGGGTTCCTGGGACAAAGTCCCAGAACAGAGGAGTTCCCTTATTGAGGTTTTCTGACTCCAGGCCGTTATTGAGGAATCTGGAGTGGAAGTGACCATGCCTTAAGTCGCTGAGCAGGGAAAGAGGGGGCTCTGTGTGGGACCTCTTCTGAGGACTTACTTCCAAAATGGGCTGAAGTAAAGAGTTGGTCTGTCGAGCTGCTGGGAGAGGGTTTCTGATCACTGTGTACATTTTTGGGCATGAGAGAAACTGGTCAGTGCCTGTCTGGTGGGTGAATTGTTAACTTTTCTACCCCCTGCATACGGCCCGGCTAGCCCCACTACAACATTCTCCTACACACTGGGCTGGAGAGAGGTCCCTAATCACCATTCCATTCTCTGGCTGGAGAGACCTCCATATATCCTGCCAGATGGGAAAGAACAGCCATGTGCCCTGGGGGAGGAGAAAATCTAGAGCAATCCGCCCCTAATCCCTGGCTGGGCCTCACTCACACTGGAGATGGCGGCTTCAGAGGCTGGGAGTTTTGGCACACCTGCTCGAAGACCCCGGCTCCCAACAGCCAGCCCAGTGCTGCCCAGGGACTGTGAATTGGGGAGCCTGGCACTGTCCTCAGACAGCTGGAGCCTTAAAGCTCCTGGCACTTCATCACCAGCACGGTTTTGGGAAACAGTATCCACACAGGTGAGGCTCTGGGTGGGGGGAGGAAAGCCGTTGATGTGGTAGATGGAGTAGGGTTATAGAATGAAGGACAGCCATGTCTTGAACTTGTCAAACAGCAAGCTCCCTCCATGGGCTCCTCAGAATCAACCTCTCCCCTGCCCAGTTATAGAGAACTCTGGATGCAGGGGAGCTGGCATGACATTTAATGCAAAGGGTGCTTCTAGCCATGGCTGCTTCTGTGTTCAGAAGAAGTGGCAGGGAAAAGGACATGGAGAGGTTCCGGGAACATTGACCCCCATGGACCAGAGAGAGTTCGGGTCTCTAGAGTCTGACTGCTGGAGAATTTAAGAGACTCTGAAGTGAAAGAGCAACTCCAGAGTCTCAGGAGAACAGTGGGCATTTATGTGGACAAAGGAGCTTTGTTGTCAGGAAGGCCAGGGCTGACGGGAAGATGCAGTTGTGACTGCAGCCACGAAGTAGCCCTAACAGGGCCAGAAACCAAAGTATGGGGAGATGAGAGCCTCCACCAGCACCAGAGTAGCTCCTCGGGCAGAGCAAGCCTGATGGAGGAGGCTCATTGATGAAAGATAGGCAGCTACACAAGTCCTTGGGATGGATGGGCGCTGTGTGTAGTCTGTACACAGCAATCCCCCTGTGGAAGCAATAGAGGGCTTACAAAGCCACTGGGGGCATACTTTGTCTCCTCATGTGGCTAGAGGCGTTGCTATGGGGATCTTTCCACCTCGCTCTCCACATATACGTATGCCCTTTGGCTGTCCTATTGAGTCTCTGACATCTAACCCCCTACCTCTGAAGAAAGAGCCCTTAGGCATCCTTGGGTATTTCCCCCATATGATCCCTTTGCCTGCCTGGAAGTGCTTGGATCAGTATGATGACCCATCCAAAGCTGGAGCTAACATTTCCACGGGCTCCATATGTTCCCACTGGGAAGAGAGAGCCACCAGTCTGATAAGGTAAGTCCTGCTGCGTTGGAGCAGGGACAGCTCCTGACTTCAGATCCTGGGGCTGGAGTAGTCTTCCCTTCTGCCCCCTCTCAGTTTTCCCATTGTCCAAACTGTTTCTTTGAGGCTGGAAGATTTTAGTGGGCCATGGGTTTTCCTCTCCATCTTGGTCTGGATTTACCCCCTTATCCTCTGGGACTTAATTTTTAAAAGTAAAGTAAATCAGTGTTCCTTATCCCCAAAGAGTTGATAGAATCAGAGTCTCTCCAGGACAGAGTCTCTCCAGGTCAGAGCATCTCTGCTGAGTCATTGCTGAGTCACTAGTCCTGACAAACTTCCCCCTCCTTCAACCTGCACACTCACTTATTGAGCTCTGATGCAGTGGAAGCCAGACCCCACCCTCAGGAGCAGCATCCCACGGTCCCACCTGTGTGGCCAAGCACATAGATAGATCAGAGTGAACATGTCCCCTAAAGAGAAACCCAGGAGACCAAAAGACCTGTTTCTTTCCTCCTCTGCCTCCTCCCCCTCCTCTTAAGAGTAATCTTACTATTGTCTTTCTAACTAGACATGCCAACCCACTGTGGGTACCCTGGGCTTCCTGCTCCAAGGTAGTAAGGTCATGGGTCTCCTTGGGAACACAAGCACAGAAGCATGAACTCCTCACAAGCAGTGGCTATTCCTGTGGCCTGTGTACATATATTGATAAAGAAAGAAATGAGAATTCACATAGCTACTACCTTTCTCTCCCTGACTTAGGCTACCTGATAGTATCTACCATTTGCCTGCTATCTTCCAGGATGCTGGGCTATCATGAAGTGGGGAGGGCAAATGTCTCATGGCCAGGTTAATGCAAGGACACTGAACTCAGGCCCAGGAAGAGGCGAGAACCCCAGAGGATGTTGGGAGCCAAGGCTGAGGAAGTCCTGAGCCAGCAGCCTCTGTAATTTGGCAGTGTACCTAATCCAGTTTCAGTTTGTATTGCAGAAGCAAGGTAGGAAGACAGGTCTGTGGCACTACCAAAGCTATGCAGACAGGGTGCCCAGCTATTCATGAACTGTGGAGAGATCTCACTGAAGCCAAGACAGAAACAGGAAAAACTGGCCCCAGAGACTCAGAAATCACTCCAGTTGCCTTAGCCAGAACATTAATCAGTGTGTCTTAAACTTCAGTATAGCTGCAGCCCTGGCTAGTAAGCTCTCTTAAGTAAGGTCATGTCATGGACTCCCCATTGCTTGGCATCTGCCTTGCCAGATCTTGCCTTAGAGTCTGCTCAGCCTATTCATGGGTATTCTTCCCAAGTCAAGTATCCACAGAGTGGACCAGCCTTTCTCAGGCAGGCAGGTAGAATAAGGTGATCGTGCTATGGGGGCTTCAACTCCAGATGAGGTACTGGTAGCTGGCAGAATAAGCTAAGGAAGGCTCTGCACTGTTTAGAGAGAGGAGCTGTCTTTGCAGCCAGGCCCTGCTCCAAGCTGGGGACCTGGAGTTTCTACCTGCTGATGACAGGCACTCAGTCACTGTGCTGTTCCTCTCTCAGTGCAAGAGAGAGGTGCTCTGGTTGGGCATTCTTCTCTTATGATCATGAGGCAGTGAGGTCAAGACACCCTCCTGCAGGCTACTCTACAATGGGTGGATCCTGCCCTTCCACACTCATCTGCACAGCTTTACCTCCTCCTAGTTCCAGATCATCTCTGTAATCCTCAGGGAGACCCCATACCCATTAGGCACCCATTTCCCATCCCTTCGCTCCCCCTGCCCTTGGCAACTGTCGTCTCTGTCTCTGTAGATTCAGCACTCTGGAAGTCTCACAGAGTGGAAGCATTCAGCACATAGCCTCTGCTTAGCAAACAGGTTTTTATATTTGTCTATGTTCTGGCATTATCAGAATGTCATTTCTTGTTGTGGCCAAACAGTAGTCCATTATATGGATTGTCTCACTCCGCTAGCCCATTCATTGGTTTAAATGCCATCTCTGAGTTGTGCCTACCCTTTGGCTATTGTGAAGTGTGCCACTGTGAACTTGTACCAGTGTCTATTTGAATGCTATTTTTGAATACGATTTTTAATTCCTTTTGGAATTGCCACTGTTAGCTTCAACTGTCAACTTAACACAGCCCAGTGTCCCCCTGGGAAGAGGGAACCTCAACTGAGGAGTTACCTAGGTCAGATTAGCCTATGGTCATGTTTTTGAGGGGTGTTTGTTTGTTTGTGGTGTTTTTGTTTTGTTTTGAGACAGGGTTTCTCCATCTAGCCCTGGCTGTCTTGGAACTTGCTCTGTAGACAAGGATGGCTTCCATCTCAGAGATTTGCCTGCTTCTGCCTTCTGAGTATTAGTATTAAAAGGCATGAGCCACCACTTCCCAGCTGAGGTATTTTCCCAATTGCTAATTGATGTAGGAGCGCCCAGCCCACTGTGGGCATCCCTAGGCAGGTGGGCCTGGGCTATATAAGAAAGGTAGCTGAGCAAGCCAAAGGCTCCTGCATTTTGAAAGCAGCATTCCCCCATTGGTTTCTGCTTCAAGCTCCTGCCTTGAGCTCCCTCTATGATGGACTGTAACCTGGAAGGTGAAATAAACCCTTTTTTCCCCAAGTTGCTTTTGGTCATGGTGTTTATCACAGCAGCAGAAAGCAAACTAGAACAGGGGCACACCTCAGAGTTGAATTGAACAGTTATGAAATAATTCTGTATTTTAACTTGGTGAGAACCGATCATGCCGTATCCCTCCACTGGCTGTACCATCTCACCTTCTCATCAGCAAGACACGAGGATTCCAACTCCATGAACTCTCTCTCCTTTCTTAAAACACACTGAGCCCATTTAGTGCTTTGTGGTAAAACCATCTACTGGAATATGGGGAGTCGTCCAAGGGCCACATCCTGAAGAAAGTGTACAGTCCCTCATCCAGCAACTCAGTTGCCAATAGCCTCTCAGTTAGGGGCAGGATTTCATGAACCCCTTCCCCATGCATGCTGGGACTTTGGCTGGCTTCATCATGTCTACACAGGTCTTGTACATGCTGTCATAGCCACTGAGTTCACGTGTGCTGTGGCCCTGTTGTGTCCAGCAAATAATGTTCCCTGCAGATGTCCACTGTCTGTGGCTCTTACTTCCCACCCCCTCTTGAAGAACTCTCTCTGAACCTTTGGAGTTGGAGTGGTATAGATGTCCCACTGAAGAGCTGTTTAGAGCCGAGCATTCCGTAGCATTGGCCAGTTGTGGTCTCTGCATTAATGTCTGTCTACTACACAAAGACGCTCCTTTGATAAGAGATCAGAGACACACTAATTCTTATTCAGGGCTGGTCCACATCCTGGGTCTGTGGTTTCCACAGTAGCTACTGGGAGATCTGTATTTGTTTTTAACTAATTGCCTTATGCTCCTTACTCAGTACCTCATTTTATCCTCTGAGAACCCCTTGCAATAAGTAGAATCCTTCCCCCTTCTTCTAGGTGAGAAGAGCAAGTCTCAGGTAACGGTACTTACAAAGAAACATAGCTGACCAAGGTTCCAAACTTGTTTCCGATTGCAAACTAGGGCCTGTTCCATTATCTCACGCAGACTTGTATCCTATCCTGTTGCTATTTGTTTTAATAGATTTATTTTTATTTTCTGTAGTGAGTGTTTACCTACATGTGTGTGTGGATACATGTACACCTGGTGCACCCAGAGGTCAGAAGAGGACATCAGATCCCCTAGAACTGGAGTTACAGTGGTTGTGAACCATCATGTAGGTACTAGGAACCAAACCTAGGTCTCTTGTAAGAAAAACAAGTGCTCTTAACCACTAGACATCAGGTTAGCCCCATCCCTTTTTTAGATGCTAGGATTTGAACCCAAGGTCTTGTATATCCTGGGCAAATGCTGAGCCACCAAGTTGCATCCCAGCCCCTTTGCATTCTTCTATTGCAAATCCTATTCATGGGCTTTTTCATCTCTTGAAAAACTTTCTTCTTTTTCTTCCTTAACGTCCCTTTCCTTGTTAAAATATGATTCTTTGTGGCTGGAGAGTTGGGTCAGTGGGTCACTGGCCACTCTTCCAGAGGTCTTGAGTTCAATTTCCAGCAACCACATGGTGGCTCACAACCATCTGTAATGGGATCCCTTGCCCTATCTGTCTGTCTATCTATCTATCTATCTATCTATCTATCTATCTATCTATCTTCTTTATGCCTCTGTGGCTGTCTTGGTAGTGGCTGATCTCTGTACTGCCTGCACTATAGAGGCCAGACTTCATAGTGAGTTCCAAGCCAACCTGGGTTACAGAGTGAAACTCTGTCTCAAAACAACACTAAACAAAGCGACTTGGAAAAAGCAGGCCATGAAGAACGCCTACCTTTCTTAGACATCTTGAGGAGAATGGTGTAGATACTGAGGCTGGGACACAACAGCAGGGGGCAGGCACTGTGGGCTTAAGGAAGCTGGATCTCCAGCTGAAGTCTAGACTTAAGTAAGAGGAGCCATCAAGGGAAAGAAAACCTAGATCCTCTGTCAGCCCTGGGGGTCAGAGAAGCCAGGGCAGACAGCCACAAGCCTTCTGCTACCTTGAGGTCTCAACAATGTCTTGCCTCACCTGGCAATGACGGTACATGCCTTTAATCCCAGCACTACAGAGGCAGAGGCAGGTAGAACTCTGAGTTTGAGGGCTACACAGAAAACAAAACAAACAAAAGAATGTCTAGCCTTATTTCTGGGCACTGTACAGCATCTGCTCTGAGTTTTCTGTGTAAGCCAGACAAATATCAAGTACTAGGTAAACAACTGTACCCCCAGAGAGAACCCAGCAGGCATACCCCTGCAGCTTTCCTCTACCCTCCCTCACCCCACAGCTGTTCTCGTCTGGTCTGTCCACTATCCCCATTCACAAAGAGTAAACTGCAGCATCCAGACTGCCAACATATCTCCATCAACACTTATTGCCTGCCTAGTCTTTGCCTGGGAAGAGGTTAAGGGGGTTGGACATCTGTGGTAAGGCAAGTTCTTGGAGTGTAAGGCCATGTGTTACTTAGAGAACTTACTTTGTATAGTTCTGTTGATATTGAGTAATATGCTTTGATGATCTCTTCATTTTAGCCCAGCTTGATTGTAGGCATCACTCCCCCAGAAGAGAAATCTGCCTAGATTCAGATGTGTCATTTATCATGAACTTAGGAGACACCATCCATGTAACTCTCCCATGAAACGTGAGAGCTGGTATGATTCCACTGTTTATACATGCAAAGACAGAAGAATTGAGCAAGGAGTGATGGGAGCAGGAGGGTTAAGTCCAACAAGGTGCAGCAGACCTTGGGATGGATTGCTCTGGGGAGACATGAGTTGGGTTTCAAAGGCCAGAATCTGAAAAAGAGAATCCTCAGACAGAAACACCTGCTGAGACGGTGAGGAGACATAAAACCAGAAGGAAAGCCCTTGCTTCAAAAGATTGTCCTCTTAGCATCCTTAGGGCATCCATGACTTGAGAAAGCCTAAGAGATTCCCCTCCCCACCTCCTTGGGGATGCCAGCACTGTTGTTATGCATGATGTTTTCCAATAACTATTGCCTATAGTTAGAGTTAGCTCTGGCTGTTTCCAGTTCCTGTGTGTGTGACTGGGCTGCTCTCTCTTGTTTAATTCCTTTCACAGCATGGAATTTACTTCACCCCTGTCCCTCAGTGATCTGACCCGACCTTGATTCCTCTGTGTAGGGATAAGGTATCAGGACTCAGCTTCGGACACTGGGGTTAGTGGGCTCCCAGCCTTCCCACACATCTGTCCTGACTTCATATCTTCTCTGCCCTCTCCTTCTGCTCTCTTCTCCCCCCACCCCACCCCCATTCTTTTTCCGGCCTCTCCTCTTGTTCCTCTGAGTCTGAGCCACACTGATGTACTCAGGAAGCCTGCCTGTCTGATGGGAAGGGGAAAGGGTCTTGCCTTCCTTCCTAAACATTCTCTCACTTCTCGACTCTTCTAGACCCCCAGCCTCTCTTGGCCTGTGGGTCTTTACACTTCCAGGAGCTGCCCAGCAGTGTGGGTGGGTATACTCTCTACTCCCAGTACTTTCTTCTCTGAGAGACTGGGAGAGGTTGAGAATCCCCGCCATCATGAATCAAAGGAATTTTTGATGCCTTTGATGACCAGAAAGGTAACAGAAGACCCTAGGAGGATTGTTGACAGGGCCAGGGACCCATGCAGGTTGTTAGTAAAAACACGGTACAAGGGCTGGAAGGCAGGAGCTGACATGTAGACTTTCATGGCTCTGAAGGAGAGGAATGCTTAAGGCAGGAGCCTAATTAGGAGAACCCAAAGAGACAGCTCATACTATCTCTGTTCACAGGACAAAAGGTTCTGTCTTTTTTGTAGCTGTGTGTCCCCAAGTCAGTAGCTAGAACACTTAGACCTGATCTGCTTAGACTTCATTTCAGAGAAAAAACTTATAAAGGCATGCCACTATGGGGGCCAGCACTAGAGCTTTAGGCTCTTCCACTGAAGTATACTTCACCCTGAATGTATGGTCTAGGTAGAGAAGCCACACCCAGAGGTGTCCAGGACTGTGAGAAGAACTTGGGCTAGACCCTTCCCATGTCTCATGATTTATTTGCGGTTGCCTCCTTCCCAGGGTGACAAGGGAGATCTTGTGGCCCTGAGCCTCCCCTCTGGCCCTGGCCATGGTGACACTGATGGACCCATCAGCCTGGATGTGCCAGAAGGAGCGCCGGACCCCCAGCGGACTAAGGCTGCCATTGACCACCTGCACCAAAAGATTCTGAAGATCACTGAGCAGATCAAGATCGAGCAGGAGGCACGGGATGATAACGTGGCAGAGTACCTGAAATTGGCCAACAATGCGGACAAGCAGCAGGTGTCACGCATCAAGCAAGTATTTGAAAAAAAAAACCAGAAGTCAGCCCAGACCATCGCCCAGCTGCACAAGAAGCTGGAGCACTACCGTCGGCGCCTGAAGGAGATTGAGCAGAATGGGCCCTCACGGCAGCCCAAGGATGTGCTACGTGATATGCAGCAGGGGCTGAAGGATGTGGGTGCCAACATGCGTGCCGGTATCAGTGGCTTCGGGGGTGGCGTGGTGGAGGGTGTCAAGGGCAGTCTCTCTGGCCTCTCACAAGCCACCCACACCGCAGTGGTGTCCAAGCCCCGGGAGTTTGCCAGCCTCATTCGTAACAAGTTCGGCAGTGCTGACAACATCGCCCACCTGAAGGACCCTATGGAAGATGGACCCCCTGAAGAGGCAGCCCGGGCGCTGAGTGGCAGTGCCACATTGGTGTCCAGCCCCAAGTACGGCAGTGACGATGAATGCTCGAGTGCCAGTGCCAGCTCTGCTGGGGCAGGCAGCAACTCTGGGGCTGGGCCAGGAGGCGCACTGGGGAGCCCTAGATCCAACACTCTTTATGGTGCCCCTGGAAATCTAGACACTCTGCTGGAAGAGCTGCGGGAAATAAAGGAGGGCCAGTCACACCTGGAGGACTCCATGGAGGACTTGAAGACTCAGCTGCAGAGGGACTACACCTACATGACCCAGTGCCTGCAGGAAGAGCGCTACAGGTGGGTACCTCCTGGCTTCTGTGTGTGGGTCCAGTGGGAAGTAAGGAAGCTGCTCTGAGCTGTGGAGGCCACTGGAGAAGTGTCCAGAAGGGTCCAGCAATGCCAAAAGGAACCTCTGAGGAACTTTCTCCAGTATGGAAGAGAGGTCACCAGACCTCTGGAAGGAAGGTTCTGTTGGTCTCATGATGCTTTGGAGTGTTCTGTGCTTAATTCACAAAGGAGAAACTAAGGCAAGGGCCAGCACCATAGCTATGCTCCTCTGGAGAGATTGTTGTTCAGAAAGAACCTTGGAGGTGGCTTCTTGGGTTCAAATCGCAGATCTTGGTTTTAGTACCACAAACAAGCAACTAGCACCCTGGACCTGGTTTCCCTGCTGTGAAGTGAGGGTAACACTGATTGACTTCATGGGCTGGTTATAAGAGTGTATGAGCTGGCTAGGTGTAATGGTGTACTCCTTTAATCCCAGCACTCAGGAGGCAGAGGCAGGCAGATTTCTGTGAACTGAGACCAGCTTAGTCTATACAGTAAGCTCTAGGCCAGCCAGAGCTACATTGTAACCCCGTTTTTTGGTTTTTGTTTTTTGTTTTTTTTAAAAAAGAAAAGACTGAAGAAGTCAACCTATAAATGCAACATGGAGATAGATGGGTGAATGGACAGTTAGAATGCCTCAGACTCCACAAATGGACTGGAGTCTGGTCCTCCCCCACCTCCTCCCTCTCTGGGATTTGGGGGACCTTGCTCTTAGTACTTCTTTCTAGATGATGGTTTGTAAAATTGAGGGGAACCCCACCTAAAAACTAGCCACCCTCACTTTAGAGTCATCTTTTGATACTTGGTGCTTTTCAGAGCAGGGGTCACATCTTCTATACCCCAGGATCTCTGCTACCCAGAGAGCATCGTAGCCAGGGTTTAGGAATCTGGGTTGAAGTCACTTAATCCTGAACTGCCTGACAAGAGCCATGAGGTCCCAGACAGGTTCCTTAGTCTCTGTCTCATTCTCCCATCTGTCAATACAGACGACCTCCTCCTGTCTCATGAGGCTGTGTGAGAATTCTCTGAGGCAATGCCAGTCAACGCTTACACAGAGCTGTCACAGAGAAGTGCTATGCTGTCACGGGGGTTAAGATGAGAGCAGGACTGGACACATGGGTGGGCTGCATGTCACTACTGAATGGCGCTTTGGTCCTGGGGAGAGAACAGCTTAGTAGCCAAAGAAGTAGTGTTACCTCCCTTTTTTCTACTAGGTATGAGAGGCTGGAGGAGCAGCTGAATGACCTGACTGAGCTTCACCAGAATGAGATGACCAACCTAAAGCAGGAGCTTGCCAGCATGGAGGAGAAGGTGGCCTACCAGTCCTACGAGAGGGCCCGGGATATCCAGGTATGGCCAGAGCCACCCTGGGGAGGTCCTGATATGCTGATAGAGCCAACAGAAACTGCCCCATCCATAGGCTCAGGGTACAGGTGAGAGCGTCGGGGTGGACATATCACATGGGACACTATGAGCAGAAGTAGTGTATCCATGGGACCAATAGGTACAGGAAGCCAAAGAGGGGAATGAGGCTTATCAATAGGACCAATAGATACAGGAAGCCAAAGAGGGGAGTGTTCATAGGGTAGACATAAGAGCAAGGTAAGTCCTTGCCCAAGTATGTGCACTGTACAAAGGCAAACCAGTGGGTTAAGGCCACCTTCATTTGCCACATCTTTACAGGTTTACAATGAATAATTGTTATTTCCAGGCATTTCTTTGCCTCAGTATGGAGCTGGGATCAATAAGCAAGACTTCCATTTCCTTAGATCTTCTCAAACAGTCATCATTAAAGAGTTCTGTTCCTAATCGCAGCTAATCAACCTATGCCCTTCTTGGCCTTGAAGAGGGGCCGTATGGTGCCACCTTCTTGGTACAGTAGCATATTAGTCTATTCTTTGCTGTAGCAAGATGCATGAGGTTGGATAATTTGTAAAGAGAAAAAGTCTGCCCAGCTCTCACTTCTAGAGATCCGGGAGTGTGGAGTCATCCTCTCCTTAGAGCTGGTAAGGGCCTCATAGCTATAGCTTCCCCAGGGCAGGGACTGTCACATGGTGGGGCAGAAAGATTTGGGGGTCAGACTTTTTCTCACAGAATCTAGTTCAGAGTCCAGCAATACCACCAGTGACTTATTTCTTTATAGTAGTGATACACACACACACACACACACACACACACACACACTTTAAAAGTGTGTTCGCTACACTAACATTGCCATGTAGAAACCAAGCTTCCCCTGGAGGTCACACTTAAGCCCTGTTGGAATCAGCACAGGTAGACTGGGCTCAGTCTAGCCTCTGTCCACTCTAAGCTCCCACGTACCACCCTCTGTCCCCTGCAGGAGGCAGTGGAGTCCTGCCTGACCCGTGTCACCAAGCTGGAGCTGCAGCAGCAGCAGCAGCAGGTGGTGCAGTTAGAAGGGGTGGAGAATGCCAACGCGCGTGCTCTGCTGGGCAAGTTCATCAATGTGATCCTGGCACTCATGGCCGTGCTGCTGGTGTTCGTGTCCACCATTGCCAGCTTCATCACGCCCCTCATGAGAACACGCCTCCGAATCACCAGCACCGCCCTCCTGCTCCTCGTCCTCTTCCTACTCTGGAAGCACTGGGACTCGCTCACCTACCTCCTAGAGCATGTGCTGTTGCCCAGCTGAGCAGCGCCGTCCCACCCCGTGCTCTCCGGATTCCACTGGCCACATGAATCTCCAGGAGGGCCCGGGGCTCCTGAGTTCCTTGGGGTCTGCTATGTGACTTGTTTGGCCCCTAACTGTCCCTTCTCTGCACTGCGTCTGTCTGACACCATCTCCCTTTCAGCCTGAAGGTTATGGAGAGGGTGCTCTGGGCTGGAGGGAGCAGGGACACTCGCAGCCAAATGGAGCAGTGAGGAAACACTGGGGCTGCATTATTTGAATGATTTGCAGTCACATGGGACTTTTCTGGGCTGACTGGAAGATGCTCTAGTCATGAAAGCCACTACGATAGAAGGCTAGTCTCAAATTCCCTGGGGAAGAGCCCATCTTCAAGGCAGCCACAGTTTCCTCCCATGGAGATGGCCTGGATGAAAACCAGTGGGAGGCTATGCTGAGCCAGAGAGTGCAGAAAGGGAAGGGTCCCCAGGCTTGGGGCCAGACGGCAGGCTTAGCACAGCCACTGGGAGCTCAGCCTCCCCTTCCCCTGCTTCTCTTCCCACTTGAGCTGGTTTGGGACTGGTTTCTGGAGGCTGGGTGGGGTGTGGCTTTGGGTTTGTGTTTTCTCTGCTCATCTTTCTGCCTGTCACTGGGTGTGCTGTTTTTCTGAAAAACAGGCCCCAAGGGCCCTGAGCCTCCAGCCCAAACCCTTAGACCTCTGGGATCATGTTGAGTTCTAATTATTTATTTATTTATTTATTTACTTATTTATTTATTTGTTCCCACCCTTCCCTTGCTTCTGCCCAGCTGGGCTCCAGGGAGAGGACCCTGCCCATCCTGCCTCTGAAGCTGGGGCTTACTCTTGGTTCATCATACTCCAGACCATGTATCCTCTGGTGTTCCTGGCTGGAAGAAGGGGCGTGTGGCTATGTAGCCCACTCTCCCAAGCAGCCCCAGCAGATGGACAGGAGGGGCATGGCCTCTTTTATATATATCTACTTATTTTATATGTGTGTCTTCGTGAGGAAGAGGATGTTTGTCATTTCCTTAAGGCTCTGGAGTGTTGTGTTCGATTCTGCACAACCCAGCCTCCCCAAGAGCCCTTCCAAGCACAGTGGGGATTTCTCAGAATAGGAGAGAGGAATCCATGAGGCAGGAACAGCAGTGCCTGCCAGCTGTGGTGGACCTTCCTAAAAAATAAATATCCTCTATGTTTTCAAACCATCCTGTCTAGTGTCGACTGATTACGCTGTCTCTGAAAAATCACAGGATTTCTCCCCACACTCAAGCATTCTGGGTATCATCTGTTGGCCGGATGTTGTCTTCCATACTGAATGAGGCATATCCACCCCCCCCCCGCCCCCTGCCTTGCTCTCAGCAACTTAAATGATATGACTCTCATTCCATCCAGTCCCAGCTTTGCTGGAGCACCCAGGAGGGTTGTGGAGAAGCTGCTATGACCAGTTGTAGCCACAAGAGGTCAGCAGAGTCTGTATTCCAAAACCTCTCTCAAGATGCAGTCCTAAAAAGGCTACTGGCATTAGCTTGACTTTGTTGCAGTTGTTCAGCTGAGGCAGGGAGTAGCTGCTTTCCAAGTGTGGCGCTCTACATAAAGGCCTAGCACTTAGCACCTGCCCTGTAGTTGTAGTGCCTACAGCTAACAGTCCCAAAGCCCTTCCCAGCAGGAACTTTGTGGATACTTGCAATAGGCCCTTTGCAGGAGGAGGCAGCTTGTGGGGGTGGAGGGGAGGGCTATGATTAAAAAGAACAAAAACAAACCAAAAATCAACCTTTGGTCTCAGCCTATAACTAATGCACTGCAACCAACTCCCAGCCCTTCTCTGGGCCTCAGTTTCCACATCAGTAAAGCAGGCTGGATGTGTCCACTGTGTGTGTCAGTTCTGTGCTGGCATTCTGTGAGTCTGTGAGTCTGACAAGCAAACATTGCAGCTGTGTCTGTGGCCTCAGGCTCCAGGGGACCCAAAGACTGGAGAGGGCACAGTGCTGCCACCACAGAAAAGCAACACTGATGATCTGAGTTTGCCCTCTGTGCTACGTAGGAGTTTTCCCAGACGGCCTTCCAGCTATCCCACTCTTGGACCTTGCACCCCCTTTCTCTTCCAACCACGTGTGTATGTGAACATCTCTTGGGGGCCACAGGTGGCTCAGAGCCCACATTCCTGGGCCCCAGGTAGGGGGTGGCTGCTCCTGGCTAGATATTTCCTACATTCCTTCCAAGGTCAGATGCCTTCCCAGAATTGGCTCTGAATGCCACTGCCAGCTGCAGCCCACACTGAAAGGGAGCGGAGAGGAAGGAGAGGTCATTTTTGGTCAGCTCTGAGGCTGCAAAGCAAACAGCCTAAGGGAGGTGGCAGGCCCCCAGCTACATCTTTGTAGAAGAAAGCACTGGCTTATTTACCTCATCCAGGAAGCAATGAAACATCTAACAAAACCCTGCCATCCTGGAACTAGAGGAGGCTGCCATGTTTGTGTCTGTTTGTGTTCTCTCTGGTTTTTTTTTAAAGAGGGGGGGTGAGTTACCCCCACCTCCTTCTCTCCCCCGAGGTCCAGAGAGCGAGACACTGAGTCAAGGTTACCACTTGCAGTCTGCCTCCTTCAGACAAGACCTAGAGGCGGGCCCTTCCCAGAGCATCTGTCCCACAAGGGCACATCTCACCCCCAGGGTACTAGAGAGCTCAGTCAGACAGTTAGACTCCCACTACCTGGGTCCCTTAGGGTGGGGGTGGATGAGAAGACTTAGTGCCTTCTGTCTCCTTGGCAGGGAGCTGGCCCAGAGCACGTGTGTTTTGTACCCTGCAGAGCCAGCCCACTCGATAACCTCATGGGTCACAAAGCCTCAGCAAGTGTAAACTCTGCAAACCCAAAAGGCAGCTCAGACCTAGGGTAAGGTACAGCTGATCTATCTGTACTGCAGAGTAAGGGGAGGGAGGAGACACTGGGACCATAGCCAGGAGAGGAAGGGGAGCTATAACCAGATCTTTCGGGCAGGCTAACCTCCTCTGCAAGGGCAGGCCCTAGAGTCAATCCCAGATCTGGGCTCAAAGTCAACACTGCCACTTAGACCCGTCGCACCCAGCTTCTCCCTCACATCTGCCAGTAAGAGTGGTGTCTCTGGTACACAGCTGTGGCAACAGGAGACATGCATGACATTGCATGCCTAAACTTGATGGCACACTCACTGGAACTTAGAGAAATAATCCAAAGAATGACCACTCAGCACTGGGTGGCCAGGTCCAGAACTGCTTGGAGGAGTTGAGGCAGACTCTGGAGAGACACACTGGGTGACACAGGCAACGGCTCTGACCTGAAGACCCACGATCCTTTTCCTCCAGACTAAGAGTTTGCTTATTTGCCTAAGTCTCTCACCTCAGTCTCATCAGCAAAAACTCCGCTTCCTAGAAGATGAGATGAGACACCCCCCACCCCCCGTCCTGAGCTACCATCAAAGCCTTACGAGTGTATCCATGTGGGGCCCTCTCTCCTCTAGTAGGTATGATGTCTAGGAAAGAGAGTGAAAACTGAAGTCAAGATGCGTGAGTATGAGTTAAGACGGTTGGCCCAAACACTTGAGTGGAAATGATGCCTACATTGCCCAGCTAGTAGGATTTGGCAAGGCACAGAGATGTCAGGAGTGGGTGCTGTCCCACAGTGCCCCCAAATGACCTCCCCTCCGGGAGCTATTTCAAGGAGACTTCCCAGCCATTTGGGACTCCAACCAATGGGGACTCTGATCTGCCACCAGAGCTGGGCAAGGAAGTGGCCATAGTGAAGTGACTTGGAAGCTTACAGAAAACCCTCAGAAGAACATGAGAAGAGGCAATGGGCCCCACCATGGCCTGCCGGGATGGTGTCAAGGGAGGAGAGGAGGTGGGGCCTGCCACAGCATATCCAGACATGTTGGTAAGTCCTGAGTCACCCAAGCAGCCAGAAGGGCAGTCTGGGTGGAGACAGCAGCACTGCCTCTTATGCACAGCGCCTTCAGGAGAGCACTCCCACGCTGGCATCCCCGCCCTGACATAGTTCCCCGAGAGACCGTCTGGATGAAGCGTCCTGGACTCATCACTGCTGAAAAGGTCACTTCTGCCATATCCCTGCCTATAAGTTGACTCTGACTCCAAAAGTACCCCAAGGCTCTTCCTCAGTCTGCCTTTGGGGACGCAGGCTCTGCACACGGTTAGACCCCTCATCTGAAGCTTCCTGATTGTCTCTTTCCTTATCCTTATGGGAATTTCAGCTCACTGGATAGAAGCCATGGCCAGTAAACGCCATGGCCAGACCCTGAGCCACTTCCTCACATCAACCCCCTATGCTGAGAAGCCACTAGCCATGTCAGGAAAGGTCTTGAGCTATACGTGAAGGTGGTCCTCTGACTATCAGACACCCAAGAGGTAGAGGCAGGAAGAAAAAGTTTAACTTCCCTTGAGATGGATCACTAATTGAATTCACCCCAGAAGCAGGTCCCCACCACAGACCTGCTGCAACCAGCCAACTTAGACCCGTCTTCTCAGCCTGAGAGACACAACTGAAGAAGAAGGTGCTAATGGGGGTCCCAATCTTTTTCCACTTCTCCCACTGTGGCTCTTAGGGGTCCCCTCAACTAAGGCAAATGACCTTAAACCTAGTCTTAGGTTCATGTCAATCCCAGAAATATGGCTTTGAGTACCAGGGCATGATGAACACAGAGACACAATCACACGCACATGAATGTGTACACATGAACATACAGACATAAGAACACATACACACAAATATACACATGGGCACACATGCTATAAAAACATGAACAGACAAACTTGCATACATACATATAAGCACATGGTGATGCATGCAAGCACACACATACATAACACATGTGTACACACACATGTGCAGACACAGAAACATGCACTACATACATACATACACAAATATATAAACACATATGAACACAACTATGTGCATGAATACATGTATGCACAGGTACACATATGTATGCAGTTACACATACATAGGCATATAGGTGCATTCACACACACAAGAACACCAGCACAAACATCCAAGCACATACAGTGTACTAATTAGTTTTATCAATTTGACACTAGGCAGAGTTACCTGACAAGAGGAGACTTTCATTGAGGAGGCAATTTCCTCCATCAGATTGGCCTGTGAGCATGTCTGTGGACTTTGTCTTGATTATTGATTGATATGGACAGTAGTGCTGTCCTGGGCCAAGTTACACCTGGGATGGTGGTCCTGGGTTATATAAGAAAGCAGGCCGAGGGGCTGGAGAGTCAGTTCAGTGCTTATGAATGCTGGCTACTCTTCAGAGAACCCATGTTTGATTCCCAGGACCCATGTGGCAGCTCACAGCTCTCTGTAATTCTGGTTCCAGGGTATCCGATGCTCCCTCTAGCCTTTGCACAGATGTGTACACATAAACACACACAGCATCATATGCATGTATACAAGATCACTCTTATGCAAACACATATCCCAGTGTCCACACACATCATTACATCACTTCTCTGGGATTCTAAGTTCTCATCTAAATGAAAAACTTGAGAGGGAGAGACAGATACAGCTAATGAGCTACCAGGCCCTGGAGGCTCAGACAAGACAGGATAAGGTGCTGTGTGAAGCCTACTCAAGGAAGAATCCCAGCATAGAGAGAGAGGAAGGCCCATGGGAGGCTCATGATCAGGACCCGGCTTATTTGGGATGCTGGGGCTTGGGGGTGTCTGGGACCATCAGGCAGGTCCTCACTGCTGGAAGCCCAGGCTGGGAGGCGTTCTGGAGGCTGGATTTGAGTTAGTGGCTCCTGTTTCTTCACATCGTCTCACACATTCGTCAAATTTCTTGATGCCAGCATTCTGACTGGGGTGAGGAGCAATCTCAAAGTAGTTTTAATTTGCATTTCCCTGATGATAAGAGATGTTGAACACATTTAAAAACAGCTATTGGCTTTTTGCATTTCTTCTTTTGAAAACTGTCTGCTTGTTTCATTAGCCTATTTGTTGATTGGCAGTTTAATTTCCTTGGTATTTAATTTCTGTAGTTCTTTGTACATTCTAACGTCAGCCCCTGTCTGAAGTACGGCTGATAAAGATGGTCTCCTATTCTGTGGGCTGTCTGTCTGCTCTGCTGATATTTTCTTAATAATAATGATTTTAAAACACTTTTTAAAAAGAACTATATTTATCTTATCGGTATGAGTATTTTCCTCAGCCTATGTATGTTCAAAAACCACCTGTGCGCTGTTCCTGGGAAGGCCAGAAGGGGGCACTAGAGCCCCCAGAACTGGAATTACAGGTGGTTGTGAGCCAATTGGTGTGTGCTGGGAACTGAACCTGGGTTGTATGTAAGAGCATCAGATGCTCTTAACACATGAGCCATCTCTTTAGCAAGCAAACAAGCAAACGAAAATCTTTAAAGAGGCAGAAAGTGAAGACAGACTTCTATGAGTTTCACTGACTATTTCTTCCCAAGGCTGGCTCCTTGAGCCACTAAGCTTGTCCCATGCCAGAGATCAAAGCTAAGTCTCCAAGGGAACCATTTGTCCATCTGTTCATCAAACATCTGAGCAAGAGCTGGCAGACGGGGCTGGCTCAGCAGTTAAGAACACAGACTGTTCTTCCAGAGGTCCTGAGTTCAATTCCCAGCAACCACATGGTGGCTCATAACCATCTGTAATGGGATCAGATGCCCTCTTCTGATACATCTGAAGACAGCAACAGAGTACTCACATAAAATAAATGAATAAATCTTTTTTTAAAAAGGGTGGGGGGAGAGATGGCAGACACAGAGGTGATTAGGCCAGATTGAGAAACCCAAATGTATCCTGAAAACAGAGGCAGAAAGAAGCCAATGAGCAAGTACCTTATCAACTGCAGAGACAGAGTGCCAGTGGGCAGCTGAAGTCTCCTTTCTCCTCCATGAATACTTCCACATACACCCATGCCAGGCCTTCCACCTGGGAAGTCCTCTTGGTCATCCCACTTACCCCCTTTATCCAGGTACCTAAATATACCTGGCTGCACCCGATGACCCACCTATGCCTGAAGAACATGGATACTCTCTGCAGCTTCTGGCCCACGTCTACACTGAACACATGAGGAACTGACCCAGAAAGGAAACTGTCACCAAGTTTGCCACAAGAAGATCTGCTTGCCCAGACCCTCTCACCTGACAGCATTCCTACCATGACACACACAGAGTCATCTGACCGAGAACTCTGTTGTCTGCATATGCTTAGAGAAGGACATGGAGACCAGGCAGCAGGGCAGATGAGCAGAAAGTGTCCGAGGGAAGCTTGGCCTCTAGCCCAGCTTCATCACCTCCATCTCTTGGGCCTTCTCAAGGAAGGGCTAACATAAATTGAAAGTAGTCAAAATTAAATAGATTGCGTGTGCACTAGCAGCCTGTCGGGCACTCAGCAGCCACCCTGGCTGGTGGCATTCCATCATAGCAGAACAATCCATTCAGACAGACCCTTTACACAGACAGATAATCTCACTTAAAACAAGTGAGGGCTAGAAGGATGGCTCAGTGGCTAAGAGCACTGGCTGCTCTTCCAGAGGTCATAGGCTCAGTTCCCAGAACCCACACAGTGGCTCAGAACTGTACCAATTCCAGTTCCAGAGCATTCACTACCCTCTTAGGCAAAGGCATGAATTTGGTGCTCAGACATACATGAAGGCAAAACACCTATATTCAAATTATATATCTATAATTTATTTATTTGTTTTATATTTGTGTAGATTTTAATTTATTATATATTTATCTTTAAAATATTTTAAAGAAAAATTAAAGTAAATTATATGTGTTATTTATATTAAATATTAAAATATATTATTTGCATATGTGTGTGCATGCATATGTGTATACATATGTATATATTTATGTGTATGTATATATCTGTATATACGTATGTAGATTTATACACACACACACAGACACACACACAGACACACACACAGATACACAGACACACACACACAGACACACACACACACAGACACACACACACACATATATTATATATATATATATATATACTTTTCTTTCTCTTCAGTTTCCCAAATACTTTGCTGTAGAAAGCTAGTCAAGGGAACTCAAGTCACAGATGGCACTGAACACCGCTGGCACTGGTACAGGTCCCTGGTTTCCAGTCTTTCCTTAAAAGAATTACAAGCTTGCCATGTGTGGTATTACAAATCTGTAATCACACCTCACAGAAGACTGAGTCAGGAGAATTGTTA
The DNA here is from genome assembly GCF_004785775.1 of Grammomys surdaster. Lineage (NCBI taxonomy): Eukaryota > Metazoa > Chordata > Mammalia > Rodentia > Muridae > Grammomys > Grammomys surdaster. Next base: position 1,825,333 of record NW_021604603.1, on the reverse strand, counting down.
GAAGTTCAAGGCAGCCAGAGCTACATAATAAGACCCTGTCTCAAAAACAAAGAGAGAAAGAGAAGGAGAGAAAAGAAACTTTGAGTCAGGCATAGTGTTGGTAAAAATGTGTTTTGTTTTGCTTTTGAGACAGGGTCTCAATCTACATAGCCTTGGCTGGCCTTGAACTCACAGAGACCCACCTGCGTCTGTCAGCTTCTTAAGTATTGGGGCTAAAGGCGAGCAGCACTACTACACTTGGCTACTCAACACCAGCCCCAGAGGACACACGGCCAGCCACAGCTTGCCATACATCCATGCTATGTTCCCTGTTGCCCCCTCCTCCCACCTCCACGTGCAGGCACCTTAACCATGGAACTTTTTACTCCTGTCAACACTTGTTGCTCAAAACTCTCTCCTCATCCAATATCCCAGCAAGCATTGCTGCAAGTCCTTAGGCTAGTTCCTTGGTGTAAGCCTCCAGCCACCTCTCATTTGGACCCTCCAAAGCTCTTCTGTCCCAGTTCCACCCACCTGTACTCCCTCCAATACGGGACACCGTGGTCCAGGAAAGGGCACTGTGTTACCTTTGTCATTGTGACAGACACTGGACAGTGAAAAGAAGTCTTTTTCAGCTCATGGTTTCGGGGATTTTGGTCAGTGATGTGCTGACTCCCCCAGGCTGGCTGGTAAGATGGTGAGGTAGAGCAGCATTGAGGTGTCCTGCGCATGTGTTGGAGGAGGTTGCAGAGAGCACAGTGAGGGCGTCATCCTAACAAGCTACAGCCGCCACAGATACACCTCAAAGATTGATTTCCCCTTATGAGGCCCCACTCAGCATGTGAGCCTTTCAGGGGATGCTATATATTCAAACCACAACAGGAGCCATGACCCTTCGGCTCATCTCTGCATTCCCGCAGCTGCCCCTTGACAGCCTCAGTCTCCCGAAGAGTCCCAATGACAGCCTGTTTATAACTTCACCTCTGGCCTGGCATGGTGGCGGACACCTTTAATCCCAGCGGCAGAGGCAAGTAGATCTCTGAGTTCAAGGCCAGCCTGTTTTACAGAGCTGCTTCCAGGACAGCCAGGGCTACACAGAGAAACTCTGACTTGAGCAGGGAAAATTCAACAACTTCACCTTTGTTTTTCCATTAAGAACTGCGAGGACTTGAGAAGTCAGCTATATCAGTCCAGCAGGAGAAATGCACAGATTTTATTTTATGTATACATGGGAAACCCTTAAGAAAATTAAGAGCCCAAAATGATCCCCTCCAAATCTTCACATGGTAGTGAAATGTACTGATAATTAAAATGTACTCAGAGGCAGGGGATGGGAGTGTCTTTTAATATATATAAAGAGTCTTACAGAATCCAAGCTGACATAAGTCACCAGAAATCAGTTTGGCCTCAAATTTGTGATCCCCCAGCCTCTTTCTCCAAAGTGGTAGAAATACAGACATGTATAAACATAGCTGGACAAAGGAAGCTGTCGTAACAAGGTTGGTTTGTAGAGACATTTTCCAGCCTCAAGCCTGTTTCTTGTAACAGGAATGTTTCTTCTTTTCCATATAAGGAGAAAAGGTGACCTCAGAGGTCCTTCCGTATCTGCAGGCTTTCAAGTACCTTTTGTTCCATAAAACCTTCAGCCAAAGTGGCATATTTAGGGCTGCCTGGTTCTGTTGCTCCTCAATTAAATTAAATAATATGCCTTGCTTTAGGAGATAGTTATCACTGTCATTTTACAGATGGGGAAACTGAGGCTCAAAGAGACCCAGACACATCTCCAGCTCCTGCTGGCAGGAGCTTCAGGAACTTAAGTTCCAATTCTCGTCTGCCTTGCCTCCCAAGCCAAACTGCTGCTTGCCCAGGGCCCACCCTCTACATGTCTCTATCCGTCCCAATCTAGAAGAGCCGTAAGGTGATCCCAAACTATCCCTAAAGAGGAGGCCTGCCAGGTTTTGGCAACGCACTCTTACTGTGTTGCCCCTCTCCTGAAAGCCAGGCTCTCCTGTTACATATGTTATTTAAGGACTCAGTTTCCCAGATGTATAATAACCTTGTGCTTCTGTGATCCCTACTCCAGAAGACATCCGGGGCACAGCATCAGGCTGACTGGGGCAGGTTGAAAGATAGGTCGGGCCTCAACCCAAAGTTACTCCTACTATCCCCAGGCTTTCCTGGGAGTCTGGGAGAGGGTGTGGTGTGGACAGGCCTGCTGGGTGAGAACAGATTTGGAAGGAGGCTCAGGAAGGGTGTGAGGGAGGGTGGGCCTCTAGGGCTCAGCTGTGATCACACAGGAAGCATGCAAGCAGCTTCTGCAGAGTACCAGGGCCTGGCAGTCTCTCCGAAGGCCACTGCACGGCCACCTTAGTCGTGCAGGTAGGCAGCTAAGCTTTGGATGGAACCTTCCACCCTGATCAGGCAGCTCACCAGCTCTGTGTCCTGGAGCAATAAAGAAGCCAGTCCTCAGTTGTCCACAAAACTAGGAGGATCCGGTGGCCCAACTGCCTTCACAAACCCAGCCGGCTACAGCTTGTCTCCCTGGCTTCCCTCCCCCAAGGAAGAAGGGGCAGACAGTGGCCTGATGACTCATCAAGGAGCTATCCTCCCATCCCACCCCCAGGCCTGGCCCAGCCCAGTCCTACTTCTATACTACAGACTAATGACCAGCCTTTCATGGCGTGGGAGGGAAGGGTCTCGGCTTCCTTTCCCAAGCCCTGCTCCGGTCTGCCTGCTCCAAGGTAGGTCACAACCCTATCTTTATGGAGTGAGGCTGGAGGAGCGAGTGGCACCCTTCCTGAAGGCAGATGGCCACAGGAGACCAGAGCTCCTTCTCTCCAGTTCATGAGGTGACACCTGCTCTCTCCCGGTCCCAGGGAAATGGCACTATGCTTTCTGTCATCCCTTCCTTGGAGAGTTTGAATCCTGCCTGTGATTCTTCACTCCTACAAAGACTATGTGAGGCAACAGCAAATCCCATTCCACTCCAAACAGCTCAGGATTTGGTTCTTCTGCTCAGGTATCTACCTTCCTGTAGAATCCCTGATGTAGCACTTCATGGATTTAATGCCTGCTCCCAGTGCCCACCAACCGTAGGTTCTCTTCACCCAGCAAGGCTTTTGACAGACTGGAGGAGTCCAGCAGCTGAGTCTGCTAGAGGCTGGGCATTGGGTTTATCCCAGGAGCTCACATATAAAAAAAACAATAGCCCTATAGCAGCCAGTCCGGTGACTTTTGGAAACATTCCCATCTCTTTGTTCTTACGCATGGTGTCTAGAAGGGAATCCATTGCTCCTGTGGAAGCCAGACCAACTGGAAGATGACACTGAGACCTCACCCTGAAGGCTTGGTCATCTTTATCACCTGAACACCAGGTGAAGTCCCTCTTGAAGAGACATGCTCAGGTCACTAGCCTGCAGGGTAAGGCCTCCCTTATCGGGAGCCTGAAGGTCAGTGTTCAGTCCCAAAGTCCCTCGAGGGTCTGTGGAACCTGCATCCACTTTCTCCTCTGAAACTGTTCCATCATCCTATGTGACACCAGCATCCCATCTTGGACAATAGTTCAAGAGTCACAGGCTAGACCGTCTGAAAGCTGTGAGGAAAACAACCTAGACCACCTTCCTGCTCAAATGGGTCTTCACACCACTTGTAAGGCTCATGCCTACCTCGTTCACATCCTCACCTGGGACAGAACTTGGAGCAGAGACTGTCATCAAACAAGCATTAAGCCAAGGCCCAGAAAAGAGCAGTGACTTCCCCAGGGTCACAGAGTCAATCTGGGCAGCTAGATCAATTTTCTTACCCCTTTAGGGCCCCCAAAAGGCCTAAGTGTAGAGCTTGAACCCCAGAATCTCAGGGAAAAGAAGCTGGCTTCAGGCCATGGCCTGTCCAAAAGATGTGGACTCCATACTTGGCAAGAGCATCGCCCTGAGGATAGCACCCCGAGGACAGCACCCCGAGGACAGCATGCTGCCCGGGGTGGAGGGTAGCAGCGCGTGGAGCCAATCTGTGGGTATGAACTTTACACACAGGCTCAGACTTGTCAATCCTAAGGTTTCCAAGGAATTCCTACTCCCTAAAAACCTCTCCACTTGTTTTGGGACACTGACTCCCTTCCTTGGTGAGTGTTCAGATGTCATTCCTGTAGTGTCCCTCTGCAAAGCTCCATGTTTAGACCCTACTGGGTGCTGTCTGCTTCTTGGACTCACATGACTGTGTGAGTCTCAGGCTGGAGCTGTGAACTCAACTTAACCACTTACCCAGCCTTCCTTGGTAAGTCTTCCTTCTGGTCCACACACCAGAAACCATGAGCTGTGCTTTGCCTTCAGTTGTGTTCTGTGGTTTCACGACGATATACCCCCATCTCAAACCTCTGTGGCCAGAGGGAGTCCAACATTCCTGTTACCATCTAAGGGTCTTGATAGGTTTTATTTTCTCTGCCAGTTAAAGAATTAATTGGCAGTGACATTTTGGTATCCTTCATCTGAACATCTGTACCAAGTATTTTCGTTCAACCATTGATGTCTGATGACACTTGAAGCCCTCGTACCACGATACTGCAGCAGTAGTGAGAGGAACGCCTTAGGAAATTTCGGTAATTGTCACATTCATAAATAAATAAATAAAATGAAAAGTCAAAAAAGAAAGAGAGAAAGAAAAAAGAAAGAAAGAAAGGAAGGAAGGAAGGAAGGAAGGAAGGAAGGAAGGAAGGAAGAAAAAGAAAGAAAGAAAGAAAGAAAGAAAGAAAGAAAGAAAGAAAGAAAGAAAGAAAGAAAGAACTAATAGGCAGGAAAAATCTTGAATGTAATAGGTCAGGGAAATCTCAGACAGAGGTTGACAGAGCCAACCAGTAGTAACAAAAGGCTTTTATTAGGGGTGAGGATGGACGGACGGACGGACGGACACACACACACACACACACACAGAGAGAGAGAGAGAGAGAGAGAGAGAGAGAGAGAGAGAGAGAGGCACAAAGAGACCCTCTGCTTAACTAAGGAGAGGCTTGGAAGTGATTGGGTCTCTCCTTGATGACTGGGAGTTTTTAAAGGTCTTTGAGAGGTTGTCCTTTCCTAAGGAGATCAGTTTGAACAGACAGGGAAGTTCACAGACCCAGGATTATGGAAAAAACACATCCTGGTCTCTGCTCACCAGATCTTTAGGCCTTTGACTCTGGTCAGGAGGAAAAAGCCAGTATTTGCCATCTTTATCTTTATTTTGTGCCCGCCTGTCTGTCTGTCTGTCTGTCTGTCTGTCTGGAAATTCACTTAACTTCTAGTGCACCCCCACCCCATTCCCAATGTTGGCTCCTAGAGTCACCTGAGGAGCCTGTTGTGGTAGAAAACACCTGTAAACCCTGTTCAGGAGGGTCCAGAGATCTGGACCAGCCTGGTCAGCACCCAACAGCATCTCCCAGCTTGTAGTAGGTAAAGGAAGAGATAAAATATAGAAACTAGGCTGGGCATGGTAGCACATGTCTTTAGTGCCAGTACTCAGGAGGCTGAGGCAGGCATATCTCTGTGAGTTCAAGGCCAGCCTGATCTATAGAGAGAGTTCCAGCACAGCCAGGGCTACAAAAACAACCTAACAAAGATAAGAAACGATTTCTTTAAGTCATTCCCCAAGCCAACTAATTTGTTTCATTTTATTTTTTGAGACATGGTTTCTCTGTGTAGCCCTGGTTATCCTAGAACTCAATCTGTAGACCAGGTTGGCCTCAAATTCATAGAGATCCACTTGCCTCTGCCACCCAAATACTGGGATTGAAGGTGAGCTCCACCACGCCCAAATTAAGCAATTAATTTTACTTTATTCCACATAGCAAGCACACAGTGTGGGTCGAGACAGAGCCAGCAGCTGGAGAGGTATGCTGGGGTCAGGTGGTGACCTTTGACTCCTGTGCAGGCTAGCCTAGGCTGTTGGCACAGCACTCTAGAGGCAGAGGTGAGGAGATGGTGGCAAATTCAAGTCCAGCCTGGGCTGGGGCTGTTATCCAGTTGTTAGAGTTTTTACCTATCTAGACAAAGGTCTGGATTTGGTCCTTAGCACTGTATAAACCTGGCATGATTGGTGAATGCCCCCCCCACCCGTGCTGGGGAGCTAGGGAGGATCAAGAATTCAAGGTCATTCTCAGTTACAGAATAAGGTCAAGGTAAAAGACAGTACAAGCTTTAAGCTTATCTACAAAAAGAAAGAAAGAAAGAGAAAGAGAAACAAGAAACCATTCGCCTTATGTTATAAATTCACATTATTTACCTCTCCTCCCCTGGACTCCCAAGCTTTGAAGAGCAGTGAGCATATTCTGTTTAGTTCAGGACTCCCAGGGTTCAGCACCACACCCAGCATGCACTAAAGGAGGAGGAAAACAAAGCGTGGTTGACAACCTTTCTGGAAGCCTGATTTCTAGGGCACACCTGTCTCTCTTACCAGACTGAATGCCCCAGAGCTGGCTATGATGACACTGGAGACCCGCATCAGCCCCTCCTCTAGTGGTTCTCCTGAAGCCACCTTTCTTTCTCTTTGGGGGTCATTTCTACTCCCAAATACATATCTTAAGATTTTTCTCCCAAGGCATGAACTCCTGCTGCCCCGACTCTCCAGATTCACCCCACAGCTCCACACCCTCACCCCACCCCTCCTGCTCTGCCCAAAGTGAGGGGGGGTGGCGTAGCCAGATGATCTCAGCACCTCCTGGTCTGACATCCTCCCTGGGGACTTCAGGCGTCCCCTGCCTCCACCCAGTGTCACTTCCTCATTTTGGCAGGAACTCCACTGATAATCTTGTTCACTTTCCACCACTTCCTGTGTTTTATGTGAATCTTCCTGCGCTCAGCTACGGAAGATGAGTCTCTTGACTGTGAAGATAGCCCTAAATGTCTAAAGGCTACCCACCAGCTCCTGGGCACACTCGGTTTTGTTTTTGTCCAGAATGGGAGATTCTCTCCTCCTGTGGGTCAGTAGCCCAATGCGTAATCCAAGATCTTCCTATTGTCTAACCTCAATCTTCCTGCTGCTAGGATTTCTGGATTGGAAAAACAAAAATACAGGATACTTACTCAGATTTGAGTTTGAGGGCGATATTGTGTAAAAATTCTAGTTAAACATCTCCCCTTCTATATCAGAACAAAAGTGTAGCTTGGTGGAAGAGCACATGCTTAGCCTGTACGTTGGATCCCCAGCAACCATCAAAAATAGATTTAGGGTCTGGAGAAACAGCTCAGACAGTCAGAGTGCTTGCTTTTCAAGCTTGAAGGTTTGAGTTCAAATGCCAAGCACTCACATAAAAAGCTGGGTGTGCCTATGTGGCCCTGTAACACTAGGATTGTGGGACGCAGACAGAGAATCATTGGGGCTTGCTGGCTGCCAGCCTAACTTCAGGTTCAGTGAGAACCCTATCTTAAGGGAATAGGGAAGAGATCAATAGTCAAAACACCAATGTGCTCCTTGGGTCTCCACATACTTAAACATTCTCTCTCTCTCTCTCTCTCTCTCTCTCACACACACACACACACACACACACACACACACACACACACATACACTCTAAGACCTTAGAGAAGCAGCATTGTTTTTATTCTCTCTCTTTTGTGTGTCTGCATGTCTGTGTGTCTCTCTCTGTGTGTACACACATATGTGTGTATGTATATGCACCATGTGAGTGTGCCTTGTGCCCTGGGAGGCCAGGATAGGGTGTCAGGTTGCCTAGAACTGGAGTTATAGATGGTTGTGAGCCACCATGTAGGTGCTGGGAACTTAACCTGGGTCTGATGTAAGGACAAGTGCTCTTAATGGCTACAGCATCTCTCCAGTCCCGTATTCTGCATAATCATGTGAATATTTTCTTTCTTTCTATAAACAGGCCCTCTCTCTGTAGGCTAAGGTAGCCTCAAACTTGTCCTCTTCCTGCCTGTTCATCTTAAATGACAAGCATGTAGCATCATGTCAGGCTCCGTTTTTAATTTTTTTTTTCTTCTGGTTTTTCGAAACAGGGTTTCTCTGGGTAGCCCTGGCTGTCCTAGAACTCGCACCATAGACCAGGCTGGATTTGAACTTACAGAGATCCACCTGCTTCTGCCTCTGCCCAGTGAATTTTTTGTATCATAGGAAAGAAGGTTCGACTTCGTACACTCTGAAATGATTTCCAAAGCCACACTTGGAAAGCAACAGTAACGTAAAACCAGTGACTTACTTGCTGGTCAATATTTTTTCTCCATAAGTTAAACTGAAACGGGGATGGCATGATTCCACACACACAATTTAACATGAGTAAAAAGGGGTCACATTTCTGAGGTAGCTGTTGAGGACGTGGGGAGGCTGAGGCTGGATCTTGCTTAGAGCCACAGTAGGGAGGGAGAAACTGATCTAGGGAGACAGACTGGGGCCTGGTTATGGGACACAGACGGTAGTAAGGTGGCCCCTTTGACTCAGCTGAGGCAGAGGACAATGGTCTGTAGTGAAGATGTATTGGCTGCCAAACATCTTTGTGAGCTGTGACCTTTAATTCTTGCCGCAACACGTGGATGTAAGGGGACTATAGAAGTGGCTTTAAGGTGTCATGGTATGCTTTGTGAAGATACAGGAGGCACTGAAGGTAGTCAGGTCCTCTAGGCAGCAAGAACAAAAGAGAACAATCATACTAGCCAAGCTGTCTGCTCGCTGCCCACCTCAAAGGTCTGGCAAGGAAGGAATTAGCTTGCTCTACCCACCCACATCTGACAGGAGCATGTCCTAAGATGGCGGTAGCCAAGGGAGAGCAAGGTGACACTGGTTGTGACAAAGGGTACAGGACCATGAGGTGTCACCTGTCACCTGCTAGGCTGTGGAGCCTAGCATCCAGCCCATTCCTCAGCTATCCTATCCAGTACTTCATCTACACTGTGGTCCCCTTACAGACCTGAACATCTTACCACATGCTCTATCCCTGATCCCCACCCTTACCCCATCTCTGTATTGTTAAAAGTCAGCCTGTAGGTGTGGGTTTATAGCTTCAATTCTATTCTACATAAATTCATGGAGGGAGGGGACCACTCCTGTGTTTTCTATGGCATCAAGAACAATAGTCAGATCTCAGTAAACGTTGATGGATTTATTGGGTAACGAGTTGTCTCTTGTTTCACTCTCAGATTCCCTTTTATAAGGGGCTGGGCTGGCTGGTGGAGGAGGCCCTTCACTGCAGGCTTACTGAGTACCTGTTCCCACTCCTTAGGCAGGCCGTGGTGCTTACAAAGCACCCTCACGTGCTGCCTCCCTTAATCCTTGCAATAACACAATGGGTGTGAAGGGGACTCTGAAAGCGACTCCGAGTCACTGTGCCATGCTTTGTAGAAGAAAGGACATGCTAACAAACAAGTTGCTCTGGTGGCATTTAACAGCATGAGGGTGAACCTCATGGCTGTGCTGATGCTTTGGGTGACCCCCGGGATAGGGGCTGGCACCGACATCCAGGGCAATTCTTGTCACCCAGCTTCCTGCTGTCCAGGTGACACTTTCCCATTGCATTTGAGTTTCCTTTGAATGGATGTCCCTGGCAGTGGACATGGCTAACAGTAGCTTCAAGTATCGGGTTGGTTTTTGTCTGCTATTGTGTTGTTCATGCTAAATCAGTGGGTTGGCTTCTTGGTGCATCTGCTCATGACCTGGAGCTTTTTGAGTAGGCCCACGTCTGTCTCCAAGGCCTATTGGCAAGCCTGGTTGTTGATCAGCAAAATTTCAAGTTGAGTGCAGACACCACCTTGAGTCATCCATGGCTTTGGCAAATCCACAGAGAACTGGTCACCAAGGTGGGAAGCAGGGAAAGCCGGGAGCCCCTTTGCAAGGAGACTGCTAGACTGCTTCGGAGCTTGAGGCTGCACCAAGCAGAGACAGTGGTGAACAATTGCAGCCAGAAGTCCCAAGGTGAGCTGGGTCGGGCAAGTTCAGACTCCAGCCCCAGAGCTTTGAAAGACTACAGCTTCCTCGGTGTGGCCTGCTTGGTCAGCTCTGCTATAGGAGCTGAACTCCCACAATCCAAAGTCCAGGAAGTGCAGCCAAGAGATGCGGGGGGGGGGGGCCCCCCCGGGGCGGCGCGCGGGGGGCGGGGAGAGTCTGCTTGTTGGGTCCCAACCTCCACAGACATGCTGTTGAGCACATCCATCAGGAAATGGGGGCTTAGCATGTGGAGCTGGGAAAACCCTGTGTTTACAAGGGAAGCTGAGTCAGACTACTCTATCTTTTCAAATGTTCAGCTATTTCTAGAATCCCATACCGTCAGAGCTGATTCCTTCCTCTTCCCAGGAACTCCCAGGCAGGGAGAGAGCAGAAGGCCGAGACTGCCTTTTTTGAAGATTATAACCTAAAGAGTTTGTGTCCATTTATGGACTAGAAGCCCCTCCCCCATTCTCCTAGCTTGTCCTAAATGCCCTAGAAAAGATGGGGGGGAGGAAGGAAGGGAGCAGAATGCTGGAGAAAGACTGAGATGTGTTCAGGTCCAAAGGGAGCTAGAGAAAGCTTGTGTCTACAGGAAAACTGTGGTTTCCACTCCTCCAGAGGCACTCAACTGAGGACTTGTCAGTGGGACCAGAGTCATGGCCCTGTGAACACTCAGCCTTTCGGTCTTTTTTTTTTTTCTGAACAGCAGTCTGTGAGCAGCCTCTCGAGAGGACTGAAGCAGAGAATTCTGAAGTGCAGAGATGACCAAAGATAACCCAGGATTAGTCTGTCCTGGCACCTGTCCCTACTGTAAGGACCAAGGCTAGAGGCAGAGCCTAGAGACATTTCTCAAGTTCTTAGGGAATCTAAAAGCCTTTGAAAATGTGGGATTTCAGGTGTGAGAGTAAGAAAATGTTAGTACAGCCCTCACTGTATAGATAAAGAAGCCAAGTCTCAGGAAAGTTGAGCTACACAAAGGATCATACTCTCCCCAGCTTTCTCCTCTCGTCCTTCAGACAGGTTTATCAGGGCAATGCTGGCTCACCCTTGTCCTCAGCTCAGCACTGCTGGCCTCCCCAGAACAGAGCAGGCACACTTGGGAGGCAGCCTATCAGCTTTGGAAAGATCTGCCTTCCAGTTTAATACAATTCCAAACTCTTCAAGTGGGAAGTGGCATCAGACAACCATTGGCTACTTTCTCACTTCCTGGACAGAGAGATCTACAAGCCTCGACCCCAGCCCAGGTTGACCCCACTCCCCCTCCACCCACCAGAAAAACTGTTGGTTCCCCCTTCAGACCACACCCCCCAAATCTGATTGCTCCTGTGTCTATGCTGCTGCAACTCTGGTCTAAGCCCTGCCATTTTCTTTCAAAAGTGGTCTTCTGCTAGGTCCCCATCCAGCCTGCCACTGCTCTCCTCGTTAATCAGCTATCTCTTCACCTGTTTTTATCAGTGTGTGTGTGTGTGTGTGTGTGTGTGTGTGTGTGTGTGTGTATGTATGTGTGTGTGTGTGTGTGTGTGTGTGTGTGTGTGTGTGTTACAGCTCACGTGTAGAGATCAGAGGACAACTTTCGAGAGTCCTTTCTCTCCTTTCTACTGCATGGACCTGGGGGATCCTTCTTAGGTGGTCAGGCTCAGTGGTAAGCACTTTTACTTGCTAAGCCATCTTGCCTGCTGGAAAGATTCTTTTTAAAAGTCTTGTTAGGTCATTTCAGTCTTTAGCTCAGCTCCTCCCAATGACTGTTTCCCCCAGAATAAAAGCCCCGGCCTTAGAATGACCCACAAGTGCCATAGCTCCCCTCCTGTGGCTTCGCTCAGCCCTTCTTCCTGCTAATCTTTTGTGTACTCTGCTCCAGCTTCACTGGCAATTCAAATGCCCATGAGGGCATAGATTGCTGTCAGTTTTGTACACAAATGTATCCCCAAAGCTGGGCATGGTGGAGGATTGCCCTTTAGACCAGGCTAAGAGAGGGCCTTTCAAGGTTCATCAGGGCAATGCTAGTACTGCCTTTGTCCTCAGCCCAGCACTGCTGGCCTCTCCAGAACTGAAACTACAGAGTGAGAGCCTGCCTTAGAAACAAAACCAAGACCAAACCAGATCCAAAGCACAAATGTACTAGAAGACACTCAGTAAATTTTAAAAAAAAAATGTAGAAAAAGAAAAAAAGTTTTGTTGCAGCTCAGAAGATGGAACCCGGGGCCTTGCTCACGTCAGGAAAGTGCTGTATGACTGATCCACAGCCCCAGTTCCAATAACTGGTATTCCAATAAATGGTAATCAATTGACCGAGTAAGTGACTGGGACCTAGCATGTAAGAGAATATCAGGCTACAGTTTACATTCGGAGGTCCAGCCATTGGATTTGGTCCTGCCCAGGCCCATATCTAGCCTGTACATCCATCGTCTTCCAGAAAACCAGCCTGCCATCTATTAGGTGATTCCCGACACTTTCCTTCTTCTGTTTTAAAAATTGCTCATGCCACTCAGCCAAATCATTGTCCTTGATCCATCCTGTTCTTTACAGACACAATCTGGAGTCGGAGTTCAGATTCCTACTCCTGATGTCTGCATATGTTCTTCCGGGGGAGGGGGGTCTGATGCTCCCCACATTTCTACTTTGTTTACCCTGTCTTACTCTCCCCCTTCAGGAGGGTCATCGGGATCTTGAGCCAGGGAGCCAGGCCAATGTATCATGGGAGTTTCCCTCCCACAGCCCTACCCCACGAGGGGGTGTCCACTCAAGAACATCATGAGCCCGCCTGTGCCTCAGGAAAGGGCCCGGAACAGGGAGCACTCAGAAACGCTTTCTGATCTCCTCAGCTGCCTCCCCCGTCTTTGTCTAGGTTGTTCACATTCCGGAAGCGCTGATGTGGCACTAAAGATTCCTGCCGCTCCAGCCTGGTCCCTCGGGGCCCCTGGCGTCACCGCTGAGCCTGCTTTCTGGAATGCCTTTGGTATGAAGTGTCCTGGCAGGTGAGGAGGTCTGGACAGATGAAATCCACAGTCCAAGGCTAGATTTTTGGGGCTCCTCTCCACCTCCCCACATTCACCCCTTCATCCCATCCATGACTTAGATCCCAGTGTATTAAACAGACCACAGGAACTCCACCAACCCAGAAGCCTGTGAGGCTCAGCTCCTGCCCAGAGAGTGAGGTGCTGTGTCCCTTCTGGCCTTCCTCTTGGATGTCTGACTAGGCTCAGCCTTCTCCTTGGTCTCCCCCTTTCCTGCTGTCCCCTCCATTTCCTTTCTTGGGCCTTGTGGAAGCCAGAGTGGGGGTGTTTCCAGGAAAGGAAATTTCTCTAGCTCTTGTGCCTAACCAAGAGCATAGGATATAATAGATATTCCCTGGTAGGTGTAGCTGTTTGCTTCTGTCGTCTCGGCCACTCCAGCTGCAGTGAACTGGAACTCCCCAGTGTTTGATTTTTCACAGATCTGGGGATCAAGTTTGTGCTCCCACCATGTAAATTAATGTTTCGAATTTCTGTCTCTTTGCAAAATGAGACTAAATAATAACAAAGTCACAAGGATGTAAGGAAGCTGCTGAGAGCATGGAGTCAGGCACGCTCCATGAAGCTCCTGCTGCAGGAGGTGCCGCAAGCCTGGACGCTGGTGCCCACACAGGAGGACAAAGAGTTATTTTGAAACCTTGACTCAACAAGAACTGAAGTTTGCAACTCAGTGATATGTTTGCCTAGCATGACTCTAAATTTGATCCCAAACATCAAAAATAAATAAAAATAAATGGTCACCTCTATATCTCCCAGAATGAGCTTTCTTTCATCTAAACTTCCCACCAATGTTTCCTGAACAATTTTCACCGAGTTTAATTCTTCCATGCTCCCGTGTGCTGCCTCTCCCCAGCCTGACTGCAACCCAAGTTATCTACCACAGTTCAGCACACCAAGGACTTGCTGCCCGTCCAAAGGGAAGGAAGCAACCAGCCTTGCACACTCGGCTGTGGGATGGAGGCCCAGCCTGAAATTTTCTAGTATTTACACAAGCCTAGCCCTGTCCTCGGACCTCAGGCACATCTGCTGTCACTCAAGCAATTTATTTATTTATTTATTTATTTATTTATTTATTTATTTATTATTTTTTTGTGAACTGTGCTGTCTTAACCCCCTAGCGGCCCAGCCTTCCCCGGGTCTCCAGGCTGTGACCTTTCTAAGTCTCTAGGTATAATGAGGGAGGCTCAAGTCTTCATCCGGAAGACTGGAAGGACAGGTGGGGTATATAGCTGAGAAACTGGAGGCAGCCAGAACTGGGCAGTTAGGGGGTGAATATCAGATTGGGTCAGGAGTGGGGGTGGGGAGAGGGCCTGCTCGGAACCAAAGGCAACCAGCTGCTTGCCTGCACTTTGTCCTCTGCCCCCCCCCCATCCAGTCCCAGAGTCCAGCAGTTTCTCAATGGAACAGACTGCAGGGACAGCTCTGCAGGGGGCTGAGGGGCAGGCCAGGGAGGGTGGACATTCCAAGCATTCTTGACTTCCTCCCAGAGTCGGGAGCTAGGGCCCAGGGAGAAGCTGTCCAGTACAAAGGGAAGGGAATTTCTTCAGAGGGAATAAAGGCTGTGGGAGAGTCTTCAGGCAGTAGGGGGCAGGGCACAAGCCAGTGGGGGAGGGGAGCCAGGGGGAGGAGGCAGCTGGGGAAGGGAATCAACCAGAGAAATCCACCTGATCCATTTCTTCCTTGAGTACTAGGGAAGGAAAGAATAACTCAGGACCCTGGACCAAGGCTTTTCCTCCAGAAGGCTTAACAAGTCAGGCTTAACGGCAGGTGGAACTGGGTGTTTTGGAAGGGTTTTGTTGTTGTTGTTGTTGTTTGATTGATTTTATTCTTTTACAGTGCGGGGATTGAGAGTTGTACATTAAACGGCATTCTGACCACCCAGCTGCACCTCCCAATCCCCTTCCCCTGTTTTGATTAAACAGAATCTGTGTCCCATCTGTGGTCACAAAGTATCAAAAGGCTCAAAGATGTGAACCCAAGTCCCCAAAGAGAACAAGAGACTGTTTTTCCAGTTACCATTGCTGGTTTTAATGAGGTGTTTTTGGCCACAGATGAGGGAGGGTGAATGGCCTCGGGTGTGAAGGGACTGGAGACCCAATTCAGACAGTGCTCAAGACATACTTTTGAAAAAGCCCCTCCCCCTTGATTAGAGGGACATCACTGCCAAATACTTCTCTGTACATAAGCTTCAATGGCACTGTGGCTTTCCCCAGAACACAGCATTCACATTACTGAAAGCAGCAAAATTCACTTAAAAAACAAAAACCAGAAGTGAGAATCACAAAAATAAATAAGTCAGCACATTCTAGGTCCTGCTGGCCTGAGAAACAAACAGACGCATTCATCCATAGTCTGGATATCAGGAACAGCTTCAAGGTTCAAGTCTCTGAGGTCTAAGGTGGGATCCAGAGGCATCTGGTCCCCTTTGAGATGAAAACAATAGTCGGAGTCTTTCCAGGTCTTTGAGATGCACAGCAGCAGAGACAGAAACCAGAGGTAGTTTCCTCTTTAAATAAGGGAGGTTACTCTACATGACCTCCAGGGATGTCAGGGTTCTAACCCTGGTGGTTGATGTTAACAGGAAGTTATGTGAAGGTGCACCCTGACACTGGCAGAGAACGGGGCGAGGAAATACCAGGGGTAACGCTCGTGGCATAAAGGAGGTAGGCACTTTCAGGTCTCTGTGGCCCCACTATAACATTCTGTCAGCCAGGGATCCGTAGGTCCTTCCCGTTCCTTTCCACATCTGTGCTATTTCTCTCATCTTCCAGGTTCAGTCAGGCTGAAGACACAGAGCCCTTGATGTACTCTACTCCCCGGGGGAATCCTACCCAGGGTTCCTCGGCAAACCCTCTCAGAGCCTGCCCCATACTGGGGCACTGCCTCTCCTCCTCAGCTGAGCTTCGAGCAGATTCTTAGGGCTTGTCTGTAGGCTGCTGTCACCTCTTGGCAGTCTGTCAGAGAAAAGCAGCTCTCCCCCAAGGATTCCTGCCACCATCGCTTCAGGCCTTCTGAGGGAGGCTGCTCAAGCCTCCTCAGGTTGTCCACAGACACACAGCCCCTCAGAGGGGTTTCGGGAAGCCGCTCAGGCAAGTCCAGTTGGTCAAAAGACTCGGAGGACAGGATGCTTTCCTCACTCACAGCCCCTGAGGGACGGCTGGCCCGGGCTGCAGGATGAGGGGAAGCCAGTTGGTCCAGGGACCCAAAGGTACTAGGGGAAGTGCCTTCTAAGGCTGTGCGGGAGAACTTGCCATTGAGTTTGAGAATGCCTTTGCGGTGGAGGAGGAGACCTGAAGCTTGTGGAGACTTCTGCTCCACGGGGTCCCCATTCACAAAAACATCACCTGCATCTAAGAGTTCCCCAGACTCACTGGGCTCTGGAGAGGAGTAATAACCAGATTCTCGCTGCCGAGACTTCTTAAGGATGCCCTTCTTTGGGAGCAGGGATACAGCAGGGACAGGCTGCCCTTGAGAATCAGGCACTGGTCTGAGTTCTTGAGGGTCCTCCTGTACCTCCCCTGATGAGGTAGAGGTCTTTTTCTTCAGAATGCCTTTCGGAAGCTTGAGGCTGCTCTTGCCAGGGCGAGAGGAGGTATCCTCAGCTGGGTCACCCTGCAGAGTCTGAGCCATGTCATTCTCCTTACGGGACTTCTTAAGAGAATGTTGCCGCTCCAGCCCAGGTAAGGCGTTCCCCCCTCCCGGCACATGCTGCTTGAAGAAGCTGCACACCTTGGCTCCATTCTCCAGGAGGGGGCGGGAGGAGCGACGTAACCAGTCTGCCATGGAGGCCCGGCCAGAGTCACCACTAGGGTGCCCACCCTCACGCAGAGCTTCCTGTTCTCCAACTCGGGTGGTATAGCCCCAGTTGACCCACCAATGACTGGCTACATCCTCCAGTGTGGCCCGACGGGTGGGATTCACCATTAACAGCCACCGGATCAGGCCACAGGCATCTGTAAAACAAAGGCAAGGGCTTAATAGCTGCAAGAACCATCATCTAAGGTCCTCTACCAAGAGCCTGCCTCACCTAAGGGTAGACACTGCTCATGCTTCTGGGTGAGACTAGTGCATTCCTTCCTCAGGCTCCATACAGGTTCAGGCCCATTCCCCAGGCCAACTCTCCTGGACAGGCACAGGCAACTGCCTCTGTCCCACAAGCTTTTCCTTCTAGCCCTTGTTTCTACATCTGTGTTTTCCTTCTCTGCTGAAACTCAATTCTCTGAGGACAGGCACTATACTCAACGACAAAGCAACACTCTCCTATGCTCCTTCCCTCTGACTATACTTATATAAAAGGTCATATTTCTCAGGATGAAGAAAAAGTCAGTAAGAATCAATACAACTATAGCAAAGAGGATTAAGCTGGACCTTAGGGAGCATTTCTGAAGCACGTTCACAGTGAAGAAAGCTGCCCCTTCCTCAGAGGTCTCCGACCAGAGAGCAGTGTGGCGCATCCTAGCGTCCTAATCTCGGAATCACTATGGACTGCTCCCTTCTTTACCACCGTGTCTAGTCACTGTGTTGGGAATCATTGGCCGTGACAGCGTACCCCACTCGCCCATGGCAGTGACAGCGTACCAGCCCGGTCACAGTTCCCACTTACCAGACGGCTTGGGCGGCTCACGGTAAGCCCCGCTACTGATTTGCTTCACCAGTGTTTTATGATCCTGCCCATCAAAGGGCATGGTGCCATGCACCAGGATGTACAGGAGAACGCCCAGAGACCAGCTGTCCACCTGAGAGAGAGGGGGAAGAGATGCTCAAACAAAGCCACAGCACGTGCTGTAGACTGGAGAGCTGCAATCCATCCGTGTCTCCAACACAATGGAAGACATGAAGGTCTCATCTGAAGGCTTCCTCTTACCCTCTCTTGTAACTAGGGGTGAAGTAGGAGGTGCAGCAAAGGGTCAGGAACTCATAGGAAAAGATAATGCCAGTCACTTCCCCCTGGAAAGGATAGCCACAAGCATAGGAACAGTGGCCAGGCCATTGCCATCCTTCTGAGTCAAAGGTGGGGTGGCTGGAGGTGATGAGAACCAGGGGGCAAGAACAAGATCCAATACCAGGAGACCTCTGTTCTATGACTGCTTTGTTATTTCCCCCTCAAGGCTTGGGCAAGCCACTGCTTTGTAGGGGCCTAGGTTTTGTGCTCTGAAAAAGGAAGTAACTTGCAAACTACCTCATCTATCCTGCATGACCTGGATTCAGGATGCCGGTAGAAGAAGGATGCTTACCTCTGGGCCCACATAGGGCTTCCCGTTGACGATCTCAGGTGAGGCATAGAGAGGACTCCCACAGAACGTCTGGAGGAACTTGCCTTTGTGGTACAGGTTGGAGAGGCCAAAATCAGCAATCTATCGGATTGGGACAAACACAGGTCATGACAAAGGTCTGGTTGTCCCATAGCTCTTGGTCATCCTTTCTCCCGGCAATACACAGTTTAATCTGCTGCAGTCAAGAAGCCCTTCAGCTCGTCACCTTGTTACTATCACTCTCTGTGC
The DNA here is from genome assembly GCF_004785775.1 of Grammomys surdaster. Taxonomy (NCBI): domain Eukaryota; kingdom Metazoa; phylum Chordata; class Mammalia; order Rodentia; family Muridae; genus Grammomys; species Grammomys surdaster. The sequence continues at coordinate 1,806,939 of NW_021604603.1, read as the reverse complement.
CCCCTGCCCCGGAAAACACAGGATCCTGGGAAAAGCCAGGCCCTGGTGAAAGAAGAGAGACACCCAACCCACATCTCATAGCTCAGGTCCTGAAAGACAGTGCCTTAAGGCCCTCAGTAGGCAAGCAAGGCCCCTGACCCAGTAACTATGTGAAGCCTGAGCTGCCCTTTTGAGCCATGGGTTCATCTCTGCCCACACCTAGGCAGAAAGCCAGGGTAGACCTGCATGGCTAAGGGGCAAAGAGGAGGAGAGGACAAAAGTCAGAACTGTTCACAGCTCAGAAAATGGAATCCTCTCAAAAGACTCCCCGAGCTGCTGGATTTTAGGGGCCAGAGAGGTTCTAAGATCATCCGCTTCTTTTCCATCAGCTAGAGGTGGAGGTCAAGACCCTGAGGCTACCTGACCCTTCACCCCATCAAAAGGTCATGTGTGCAGGGTGGGGAGGGCTATTTATGAAACCCTGGCTCCTTTGTTTATAGCTTTATTGGCATCTTATCAAGCAGTTGCCAGGTGAACTGGTAATGACGTTGATGATTGGTACCAACAGAGTCTATGCCCTTCTCTGGCTTGTGTGAGTTTACTGGCTCTGGCCTCCCTTCCCTGTCAGCATCAAAGAAACCCCACCTGCTTCAGGAATGGCCTGGATAAGGGCTACCGATTCAGTACCAGGATACTTCAGGACACGCAGGTCAGCAGCCATAGAGTGACCCTTGTCCTATGTCGGGTAGATCTGAGAAGGGCCAGACGGTCACCCTCCCAGTTGTTTGCCAGGCTAGCTTGTCACCTCAGCCAGCTCTTGTCATCTTGCCCTTCCAGCCCTGAGATTCTTGTTTATTTCCTTGGCATGAACTTGTGATTGACATAAATCTAGCTGCTTCAGCATGAGAATGAGAACCTGGTGTTTTCGGGAAACAGAAAGTGATAACAATAAGGAAAGGAGCTTCGTGTGGGACTTTTTGACTGCAGCAGATTAGACTGTGTATGAGGGCTGTGTGCAAGCACTCAGAGCAAGGGAACTAGGCTCAGTACCTGTTGGCCCCAAAGTTATGAATACAAATTGACCCTAGATTACACCCTTGCCACATTTATGATGTAACTGGCCTGAGAGGGAGAGCCTTCATTTCTGTTCTAGCCAGACCTCTGCCAGTCACCAGTGGGGTGATCTTCCTCTTAAGGGCTCAGTGCCTCATCTATAAAGGAAGTGTTGGGACGGAAGATGGCTAAGGTCCAGGGACCCACTAAGCACTCAGAGCTTGGAGAAACCAGAAGCAGGGCTCACCTTGATGTTTCCATTGGCATCTAGAAGGATGTTCTCCAGCTTGAGATCCCGGTGAACGATCCCATTCTAAAAGAGGAAGGGAATTGAGTCAGGGAATGTCGCCAGAGAAGGGAATGGAGACAAAGGACCTCGTCTAGAAAACCTAACTGTCATAGTTGAGAACAGGCACACTGGGATACAAATACCAACAGAGTCCAAGGCTTTTCCATGGCCAAGAGAGAACAAAGCCAGAGGTAAAAGCATTCCTTGGGCTGAGAGTCCAGAAGCCTTTCTCAGAGTCCCAGCCTCAGCACCCCAGAGAAAACAAGGAACACGACTAGGTCTGGAGGGTGGGCGCTCACCTGGTGACAGTAGTGCAGGGCAGACACGATCTGTCGGAAGAAATGCCTGGCGTCCCGCTCACTCAGCCGTGGCCGCTCACTGATGTAATCGTACAGATCGCCTCGGCTGGCATACTCCATGACAATCACAATCTTGCTGCTATTCTCAAACACTGGAGAGGGTGAGCAAGAATGTCAGGCCTCCCGGAGAACACTGCTCCCACCTCAGGCCATAGTCTCTGTCATAGCCTCACCCCAGATTGGACCTCCCTGTGGAATGTCTGCTACAGGGGACAGGGCCACAGGGCAGCAAATGAAGGCAGAAGAGCCATGAAGACTCAGTGCCTTCTAGGAACAGCAAATCAAAACATGAAGTCAGTGGCTGTGTTTAGGCTTTTGAAGACCCTGCAATCTCCCGGGAAGGCAGAGATATCACGAATGGGAGTAAAAGGCAGGGCTGTCTGAGACCCTCCACTTCATCTTACGACCTTGGCCAAGTTGCTACTAGATCTACCAGTGAGAATGAAGGGTTGCTGGATGAACTTGGATACGTAATCAAACCATTGTGTCCTAGTTTCCTCCCTCGAGATTAGAACTCCCAGCAACAACAACAGCAACTTCCCAGTCTCAGGCGAGAAACAGACAAGAAACCAGGGACAGACAGTTCTTGGACTGGCACAGTATTTGACACACGAGAAAGTGCTCAAAAAACAGGACCTATTACTGTACCCTGTTCTCCTGTACAAGTCTAAAGCCTGAGGCTTGCCCTGTGACTGTGAGAGCCGAGAGTACCCAGGCGACGGCCAAGGTGCATATGGCCTCGATCACAGAGGCAATCAATAAACATGTGGTAATTAATTGGCTGGCTGGTTGGCTTCTTGGCAGTCAGCCCACTCCAGTTAGCCCATCTCCATGGTGTAGGAGGAGCCGTCTCACCACTGAGTCCTGGCTCCAGTCCTCTAGAAAAGTAGAAAATAACTGGCTCATCAAACTGGCCCTTCAGCTGGTGTGTCAGAACATGCTAGTCTATGACATGGCATCTTTGTGTTAAACGGGTCCTATGAGTTTGGCTTGCTGGACAAGCCCCAGAGCCTCTGAGAAGGAGCTAAGGAGTGAGTCCTCGCTCCCAGATGTCAGCCTCAAGACCAGACAAAGATTTGTGGTAGTGTTTTCCAGGTGACCCAGACTCTTAGGAGTACCTGACTAAGACTCCTCACGTGTGGTTCTCAGTCTATATGCTAGGAACTAAAGCTAAAAAGACGGCATGGTGAATTTTGAGGAACATTAGAAGTCAGTCCCAGCATTCTCGTAGGCCAAAATGTCTAGAGTGGATAGCAAGATGAAGATGAATCTGGAAGAATCCTTTAGACACCAGTAACAGTGATGCCTGTGCCCGAACGCTTGAGTGCATGTGCGTGTACGTGCGTGAGTGCTCATGCACATACACCAACAAAACAAAAACCAACAATGAAAACACCATGAGACAAAACCCTGAGCATCAGTTCAGTTCTCAGACCCAAGTGGGAACTGGATACAGAGAGACTCCATATATACACTGATTCATGCACATGCATGTGGGGGCGCGCACACTCTGCCAATCACCAAGCGTGATCTGCCCACTGTTCCCGGAGGGAAGAAAAGAGAAATACAATTAGCCTTCTCAGTCACTTGTCTGGGCTCCTCATAGGACAGACTCAAGCCACAGGGTTATAACAGTAGCTTTGCCCTTTATCTTCCTATGAACCTGAAAGTCAAGGCCTTTCTATTCCTCCTACCAGGAATCTTCAGACAAAAGAAAACCACTCTAGACAAGTCCACAGGCTCCTCCCTTCCATCCCTTCTCCTCTCCCTCCTGCTGCTGTTCCTGTGATCCTGATTACTGAAGTTACATAAAGACTTGAAACAGACAGGTGTACGTGGGAGGGAATTCACCCTTCTCCCCTCGGCACCTCCTCCTGCTCACTTTGTTGTCTGGGCCACAGGGAAGAGGGCAGCCAGAGTGATCAAGCCAGAACTGATGTCAGAAGAGAGGCAAGAGAGGCAAGAAGAGGCAGAATAAATCTACGCAGGAGTGATTCAGGGACTTTAGGAGGCCTGGCTAACAGAGCAGCGTAGAACAGCACCCACACACCTGAGACAGGTGCGGACTCTGGGACTCTGGCCTTGCAGCCTCTCCTGGGTTGCTAAGGATCTCATGGGGTTCGGAGGCAGTGCTATTAGGGAAAAAAAAAACAACAACCAGAAGACTTGCAGTCTGGAATGAAGATGGAGCTCAATTTACAGCGCTTACCTAGCAAGCGTGGGATTCTAGGTAGAACCCCTGCCATGCTACCAACACACAAACAAGCCTACAGCTTTTCCACTTACAGAGTACTCAGTGACAGAATCCAGTTGGATTTTTGCTACTGCCCTGTGATACAGATGAATTATGCTGTTTTGTAAGGGAGAAGTCCTGTGTCATGTGGCGAGGTTTTGAATGCAGCTTTTGCACCTCCAAAGCCTTTATCATTCTTCCTTCCTTTTTAAAGAGAACTTTATTTAACTTATGCATTTATTTCAAGGAAGGGTCATATTATGCACCTTTGACTGACCTCGAATTTATATTGCTCTTGTCTCAAGCCTCCTAGGGCTGGGGTAATAGGCGTCACCATTGGACACATGTTAACGTCTTTGTGTTGGTAGATCTGACTTCTGTGCACCCCCCTCCACACCCCCAGATTCCTGGCTCCCAGCTCCAAATGTCCCACTACTGTACCTTCATGGATGGCAATGATATGGGGGTGGTTGAGTGAAGACATGATCTCAATCTCCCTCCTTATGTGCAACAGATCTTGCTCATCTTTGATTTTGTCTTTCCTGATTGACTTGATGGCCACCTGGGAACAGAGGATGCAGGAGATTAAGGAGAAAGGTCTAGCAAGGCATCTCTGAGGATGTTCCATGAGCCCTGGCCCTGGTCCTCTGCCTGCAGCTGCAACACATAGCATGCACCAAGAGAAGTCACCCATCCTCATCAGGGCAGGTGACAACAATTTGAAGATCACCTTGTCAAGAAAAGGTTATCACCTGAGTCCAGTGCAGTCAAAGCAGCACTGACTAATGACCTCATTTTTAAAGTCTATAGATGAACAAGAAACGTAACAGCCTGCACCTGTGTGAGGTTTGGTGCTTTAGGATTTGCAAATCAAACACACACAGTGCATCCCAAGGACAAGGACCTGGGATGACTTGCTCAGGACGATTTGCTCAGCACTTGATGCCAGGCAGAAGACCTGGCACACATTGGTCAGTGAATAGAAATTTGCTGCATTAGTAAACATACTGGTTCTGCTCTGGAAAGCAGATGAAGAAAGCATCCCCACCCTCAGCCACTGGTGAAGTAACTGGAAACCCAACAGGCCAAACGCTTTCCTTAAAGTTGTAGTCACCAACTAGCACAGCTGGCAAGCTGATTGAATTTAGTCCTTCTTCTGTCCCGAACGCCAATTTGCCATAAACAACCAACCACTCACTAGTCAACATTACTGCCCAAATGCCTACCAACAGGTGAATGGATAGACAAACTTGGTATTAATCTGCCAGAAAAGGAATAGAATCCTGACACCTACGGTGACATGACTGAACCATGAAAATATACTCAGTGAAATAAGCTAGTCACAGAGTGAGAGATGTTATGCCATCCCCTTCTATGAGGAACTAAAATAAACAACTCTATAGAAAGAAAATAGATCAAAAGTTATCATAGATATAAGGCAAAAGATGGCACTGGGGTGTTATTTAATCAACACAGCACTTCCATTTGGGATGATAAAACAATCCCAAATAGAAGTTTTAGAGGGCTGAAGAAGAGATATCTCAACAGTGAAGAGTACTGGCTGTTCTTCCAAAGGACCTGAGTTTGGGTCCCAGCACCCACATGGTAGCTCACAACTGTCTGTAACTCATCTGGTTCCAAGGGACCAGATGCCCTCTGCAGATGTACAAACATATATCCAGAGAAGATAGCCATACACATTAAATAAAAGCATTTTATTTTGTATTGGGACGACTTACAACATTGTGGAAATGTTTAATATGCTAGCGAGTTATAAAAAAAAAAAAAGATCATCAGAAACAAAACAAAAAAAACAAAATCCACCATCCAGTGAGGTAAGGAATGTCCAACAACAAGCAAACAAGTAGACAGACAGTCCTCTGGGGCTTACCATCTTAAAGGGTCTTAAATGTGGAAAGGGATTAAGACCTCCAGCTGGTGTGTGGCGGGCTCAAGAAGGGTGGGTACGGAGGAAATAGAGGAGCTACAGATCAACACCTAAGAGCTTCCATCTCTCTGGTCCATGGAACTCTCTAGAATGGAGAGAACAGAGACCATAGAGCCAGGACCCAGTGCTCCTGGTTCTCTGGTTCTGTCCCAGTGGCTGTGGGCAAGGCCTACCCTTGTCAGAGCCTCAGTTGTCTTTCTGTGAAATAAACAGATTGAACTAAGTAGTGTCCGGGACTTTCCTGCTCTGGTCTGGGAAGCGAGCTGTACAAAAGCCAGTGGCCCTCAGGCTGGGTGAGGGTTGGGTGTCCCAGGTCAGTCGGTCCCTGGCAAGTTCTGGCCAAGGACACCAACAGAATGGTAAACACAGGACTTCCTCTTCACACAAGTAATGAGAAATATGAAGGCCCAGGCTGAGGTAAACAGCTCCTCATTCAATTTCCCAGGAGGGCTGGCCTCCCCCTTGGATTCAAAAGGAGACAGAAAGGAAACCCCAGCTCGAGGGGCGGGGCCTCTAATCCACCCTTTCACAGGCTCTGGAGGTAGACAATGGCTTCAGCTCTCTGGACAGCAGGCTCTTTCGGTTTGTGCTCCCCATCTGACAAGAATGCGGAATAACCCTAATCCTGTCAGAGGAGTTGCTCACAATGCCCATAGCCCGGTCACCCCGGCAACGGGCCAGGGATGGCGTGCCCTCCGCCCCATCAGGCCCTAAAGCTGCATTGCTGAAAAGGGGGCAGGCCCCATTCTCAGCCCTCCCCAGAACAGGGCAGGGAGGACAATGGCAGATGGTCACCATGGAGCCTCATCCCTGAGAGGCCCAGTGCAGGGGGATGATGCAGATGGGAGAATCTGTCTGCTTCAACATTCCACTCTAACCCCGCTCCCTAAAGAGCTAGGCAGAAAATCCCTGGGCTTAGAATTGGGGAGCAGGGCAAAGGCCCTGAATATTCCTTCAACTAGGAGATTCCTCTCTCTTCTCCATTCAGCACAGAGCAATACTCCCACACTCTGCTTTTCCACGCTGCTTTTCTCACCCTGAAGGGGAGATTGCATGGCCTGCTCTCTTCTCTGTAAGTCTTTGTTCATGAAACCAGACAATGAGTAAAGGGCTGTGAACTCTTTAGAGACAAAGGTCTGTAAAAAATCTACTAGTAGGTAGTAAAAACAGTCATATGTAAACACACACCACTATCTAGACAACTAAAAATACCTGAGAGCTTAAAATGCATCCAGGCAAAGAACAGGCAGATGTCTGATGCGCAGTTGTGTACACACAAGTGTATAGAATACTGAGATGACGTCATAGGCTTAGGGCCAGCGCTCTAAGGGAATAGGAGCCAAAAGAAATGAGTTTCCAACACAGATTTTGAGGGTGCTAGGAATTATTTAGTATGACTAGTGGACATACAGGTATCAAGATCCACTTCTTTTAACCTTAGAAGACCCGAGATGCTTATAGGAGATGAAACCCCCAGTTTCATCTCCTATAAGACATCAGAGGGGTGAGGAACAGGCCAACGAACCCCCCAGTTGTCTACAGTAGGTCCTAGGAGATCCTGTCTAGCACTTCCCAGGAAGGAAGCGGGGCATGTTATCAGTCCTCCATCAGTCCCCAAAAGGGTGACAGACAAGAAGGACTGATTTATCACTGCCATGGTGGGGCTAGGCCACTGTTCCCAAACTCTACAAGCCCTAGTATGTCAAAGTAAATTCAATCTACTACCACTCAAACTAGAAAGAGCCCTGCGTGCAGAAGGCCTTTAACAGCTGTACACTAGTGAACACTCATTACAAGTATCTATTTGTCAAGTCCCTGGATGATCTTTGCCTGAAGAAACCAGTGACCAGATAAGGTTTCCTGCTCCCCTCCCTCCCAGGCCTGGGTGGCGTCTCCCTCAGTTACAGGAACTAATTTCTAGAGACCTTTGTTCTCACCTGCAGGGTTATTGGCAACTGCACCTAAGGATGAAAATAAGCTGACTGAAGCCTAGAAAGAAGGTACCAACTGCAGACAGGTACCGAAACCCAATGGGAGGATGGCCACAGGCCAGGGTCTTTGTCCTAACACAAATATTTTTTAAAAACATTTCTGTAAATTTATTAATTTTATGTGTGTGCATGTTTTGTTTTCATGTCTAGTATGTGCACTGTGTGTGTGCCTGGTGCCTAGGTCGGTCAGCAGAGGGTATCAGATGCCCTGAAAGTGGAGTTATGTATGGTTGTGATGACGTTGGTACTGGGAATGGAAACTGGATGGTCTGGAAGAGTAGCAAGTGTTGTTAACACTGAACCGTCATTTCACTCCCTGACACAATCACTAACACCACCCTCTTTACTCTGCATACTACTCACATTTAATCAATTTGTTATATGGCCAGCACCCTCTGAAGCAAAAGAAGGAAAACCAGACCAAGGATGGTTCTGTATGTGTGAACACATGGCCAGCTGTGTGGGCCCTGTGAACCCAGGCACCTGAGTCACACTTGTCTGTCTCAACCTATGCAACTCAAGGCACAGAAGACTAGGAGAATCTGGCTAACTGAGCTGTCTAGTTTGTTTGTTTGTTTGAGAAGATTTATTTTTACTTTATGCATATGGGTGTTTTGTCCATGTGCCATGTGTGTGTACCACAGCCATACAATGCCCATGGAGGTCAGAAGGGGCTTGTATCACCCGAAATTAGAGTTACCAATGGCTCTGAGTGGCCAGCCACGCAGATACTGAGAACTAAACCCAGGTCCTCTTAAGAGGGCAGCAAGTGCTCTTAACTGCTCAGCTATCGCTGCACTCCTGGGCTGTCTAGCTTTAAAGTCCTGGCTTGTGGAAGGGCTTGGGGAGCACTAGGGGTGGCTCTCTTTACTTGGAAGAGCATCAGAAACCAGCCCAGGAGAAGAAAACCATTTCAGATATGGAAGGATGAGTGAGGGTTTCAGCTAAGGCAGCGGACTAGGAGAGGGCAATGAGCATGCCCGGCAGATCGGGGTAGATCTCCAAGCTCCCTTCCATGCTTCAGCATTCCGTGTACAGCTTCCTCAGAAATGGGCCGCGGCAATGTCAGGAAGGAGCCAGCTAAGGACTATTGCTGGGCCATCATGCTCGGCCATGTTAACTGCCAGAGTGTAATACCTGCTGAAAACATCCCAGTAAATTTTCTTGTCCTTGAAGCTCTGCAAGTTCATAAAGTCAACATCCTCAACCAGCAGTGAACTCTTCAGAGAGATAAACTCACGTCGCCAAGTTTCCTCCATGCACAGGACAGGACTGCAATGAAGGAGAAGCTAGTATCTCAGAAGACAAAAGTTCCTTGGAGGTGTCCAGTCCTGCCCCCGATCCCTGGAGAAGGGACTGCCCGTATCTTGCCATGGGCCACATTGTGTGTGCCGCTCCTTCCCACTTAAAACATGCCCACCCTTTGCCAACACCCTGAGGAATCAGTGCCGAGGCTCCATGGGTAAATACCTTCCCTCTCCCAGAGCCTGGATTAGGAATGATCTGTATTCAGGTGATCAAAAAGCTTTAGAAAGAAAAAGAAGGGAAGGGGGTGGGGAGGGCAGAGATGCTCGTTCTGGGTGCTGGGAGAGATGGTCCAACTTGGGCATCTCTGGTCATAGCCAAGATCCTTGACTCCTTTTCTGTCCTTTCGTGGGAAGCAGACAAGGAGCTGGAGGATGACCCACTTAGATAGTGCTAGAGAGGTTAGGTTATGCAGTTGAGGCTGGACAGTGGGGATGTACCACCCAACCAAGAGCTAGACAGGAATCAGGAAGAAGCTGTGCAGGTAACCTGAGCCATCTCCCCCTGTCCCATATAATGCCACCTCCTCCCTGCCTCCTTCTAGCCCACTCTGCCAGGTTCCTGAGCAAGGAGCTTCTCTGCCCAGCCCTTTTGTGTGGTTTGGCTGGATCCCAAGGACAAGAGTCGCCTGCAGCCTCCCTCCCTGCTGCTGAGCAGGCAGGTGCAGGAGGAGCTGGGAGGGCAGCATCTTGCCCAACAAGCCTTTGGCAGCTGGCCAACAGGAGTCCTTCTCTGAAGTTGGCTGAATGAGAGATGAGGGCTTTGAACAAAGCGGAGACCATAGTGATTGAACTCAAGAAGACTGAGCCCAATCTATGCTTCTCATTGAGACAGGAGAGGACCACGATGTGAGAGTTCCCTAGGTCAAAGCCACCCTTACTGGGACAATAAGCCCATAATGTCTGAGACACTGCTAGGATTTTTGCAGATACTATTTTATTTAATCCTAGAAGCAGCCCACGACACAGGAAGCATTGTAATCTGCATTTCACAGTTAAGGACTCTGAGGAACACAGAGGGGTAATGCATCTGGTAAGCCATGGGAAGCAGAAATTGACACTTTACAGGAATATAGTATCGTCCCTCCCACCCAGGATCCCTCAGCACGGTATTGAGAAGGGGGGTTCCCAGTGACATCTCCCACTGTAAACATTGCCTGCAGTGCTGGGAGGGCTGCTAGAGCTAGCCGATGGGATGACAAAGCGCTCAGAGGCAAGCCCAGGCTCATCTCAAAACTAACTTCTAGACCAAGACTCAGCACTTGGTCATCCAAGGCTTATGGTGGACAAGTCTGGAGGTTTTGCTGCAAGTCTGCCATTGCCCAGTCAGAAGACAAGTCACTTCCCCTCTCCGGGCCTCAGTTGAAGGAAGCAGCTTGTTGCCGTCGTTTTCCAATGTTTTGTAGCCCACTGAGCAATTGAAAGTGTAAAAGGAGCACAAGCAATGTGACCCCACAGAACTACTCACATGAGCCCCCTTCCTGCCCGTCATGGCGCCCCCTTAGGGATGATTGAGACATTCATGCAGATCAGACCAAAGGCTTGGGTGAGACCCCAGCATGTGTTTTTCTCTTTAGGGAGAGCCGTTGGACTCACAGGAGGAAATGTCATTTAGATACCAGGAATGTGTCTGAGATCCAAAGCAAATATTTGGCTTTCCTCTGATGCCCTCCTGGAGCAGCCATTCGTCCCACCTACCTGTCCCTCCCTGTAGATAATCCCATGGGACCCTGCTTAACCATCTTTACAAGAGGAGAGTGGGAAGGGAGCTGCAAATGTAGTGAGAAATTCCAGATGGCAGGAGGCTTTCCTGGGAACCAGGCTCCCACCAGCAGTCTCAGCTCTTCCAAAGTAAGACCTGAGCAGCGAGCAGCGCCGTGTCCCACTCCCCTACTGAAGCATCTGAAGCATCATCTCTTTAGGGAGAGCAGTTAAGATGTAGGGGTGGGTGGGTAGGGATGAGGGCACTGCTCCAGGATTGAGAAATCATTAGCACAGCAGAGAGCTGCTTTCCAAGAAAGAGGGGGGACCCTGAGAAAACTCTCAACAGCAACCCTGGGTGGTCTGGATGGGGAGTTTCAGAGCAGACTCTCCATGTTTGCTGATCTTGGCTCCTTGCACACAGCAAGACACATGAACCTGGGAGTTCCTTCTGATTCTCTCTGTTTTGGTGTAAGAGTCATTGATTTACTTCACTTCAAAATCAAATGTGATCTCTCTCTCTCTCTCTTTCTTTCTCTCTCTGTCTCTCTCTCTCTCTCTCTCTCTCTCTCTCTCTCTCTCTCTCTCTCTCTCTCCCCTCTCTTTGTGTGTGTGTGTCAGGTAGTGACCTCAATCAAGAGCTGATGGGAACTCTGAACTTTGATCTCTGTTTCTCAGACACTCTAGTTCCCTCAACTCCCTCTTCCTACAACAAGCAACATGGGACACAAGGCACAAGCAACCATTTTCTAGCTAAGCCCCCAGACAAAGCCTGGGCCCTGAAGTCTCAAGCCTGGAGCCTCTGGGGCCCTGGCACTTTATAGAAAGAGAAAGAAAAGAAAGCCCGGAAGTACACGATTGCCCAATAACTGTAACCTGGCAGCGGGCAACTGGGGACTGTGCCAGGCCTTAGCAGGAAAAACATACTTGTTCCTATTGATGGGGTTATAATCCACTCCTTTCTCCAACATCCACTCTCCTTCACCAATGAAATAACTTCTTGAACTTCAAACCAGCTACTGGCTACAAAAGCAAACAATTAGGGGAGGGGACCATTCCCATAGTCCATAGGGCAAATGATAGCTGCACATACACCACCCCCACCCCCACAACCAGCATCCATTGGACCTGCCAAATGTTATTATCCCTAAAACCACCTGCTCCGAGGCTTGCTAACATGTGAATAATAGATCTTCTATAAAATACTTCCCTTGGTGGGAAATGAGAGACTGAGCATTTTAAACAAGTACCCAGCTAATACCCAGACCCGCTGAACTGGAGTAGAAGAAACAATGTTGTGTAACTTTTGGTAAATTTGCTATTCTTTCAAAGGGACGTCTCCAGATAGAGGTAGTCATTCTCAACACAAGATCTATGATCAGGGCCCACGTGCAGTCACTATATCTTATTCATTATATCATTATATCTTAGTCTTCCAAGCAGCTTTTAAGACAGGCTGTGTTCTCTCAATTTTTGCAGAAGGGGAAACAGAAAACAGAGATGGAGGAACTTGCTCAGAGTTACGGATTACTATTACGATTACACATGCGTGAATCAAAAGGGCAAGTTCCCCAAAGGCCTCACACCCAAAGACTTGGCTAGAGTGCCAGGAGATATAGTGGACCTGGCATTTGGGCCTGGTTTTACGTTTCCCAGAATAAAAGCCCATCACAAAGAAACTTTGCTTCATCTCAGTTGGAAAGACCCCAAAGTGTCAAGTCAGAGTTAAAGATCTCCACACCTCATCCATCTAGCAAGATCTGGTGCTTTCAACTTCCTCCTTCCATTCTACTCTGTTGACGTTTGTTCCAGTCAAAACTCAAGTTAAGCCACGTCTTCTCAAACCACGGGCATCTAGTGAAGCTAAAGTTCTCAGATCCATGAGCACTGTTCCTGAAAACCATGGACAGACACATCTAAACTGCGCACGCCTGGCAACTCAGCCGAGGACACTGCAAGGGACGCGCTGTGAGCTCCTGAGAGCCGGGCGCCGCGAGGGACACTCACCAGGCGTCCCGAGCTCTCTCGTGCCTTCTTCACCTTCCCGTAGGTGCCCTTGCCCAGGGTCTCCAGGAACTCATAGCGATGTCGCAGATTGTGTTTGTGATGGTGCCGCTTCACCGCCTGCTTCTTCATCAGAGGTTTGGGCGACTTGATGAGCCCGTCCGCCAGCGGCCGGGTGCTCTCCGTAGCCAGGGCGGAGGCTGAGGGAGCCTGGCTCGCGAGCCGGGGTAAGGCCACCGACTCCATGGTGCGGGGACCGCGAGGCGAAGCGGGTCGGGCAACAGCAGCGCGCGGAGAGCCGCGGGCTCAGAGGTCACAGCCGCACCCGAGCACGCTAGAAAGCCCCGCGTTCCGAATTGCTATAAAACGTTTCGGGGGGGGGGGGGTGGAGTGGCGGGGGGAGGTCCTGGCCACGCCCCTGAGTCCCATTGGCTAGTTTGCCGGCGACTCGTGACCAAGGCCTCCGCATTGGCTCAACGGCTCCCGCCCCGCTCCTCCCCTTGGCTAGGCGCGGAAAGGTGTGAATGGAGCCCCGCCCACCTGGACCCGAGGGCCAAGAATGTGAGAAAGGAGGCAGAATTACTACCGAAGTGCCAGTCCTTACATTTGAAGGTTCTCTGAATTGCTTTAGTCTCTGGATGACGCCATCCTTGTGCTATTGTGCTGTTCTCGGTTGGCAAGGGACAGAAAGGGCACTAGAAAGCCCCGAAGTATTTACACGCAGTAAAATTGTTTCTCCCAAGCTCAAAATCTGAAAAGCCATCTGATAACTTCTTGAGGTCCATAAAGGAGAGCGTGAATAAGGAGATGGAGTGGATTGGAGGCTGACTCCAGCTAAGCACTCTGCTTGGTTCCACCAACCTTAATTGGATTCTGGAATTCAATAGGCCTGGGAAATCCTTACTTTATAGGGTTGAGTGGATTCCCTCAAGATGTGGTGGTCTTTGTGGATATTTCCATAAACCGTGGAAAAAGCACATCACATTCCAAGGACTTACATCCTTGTGTCTCTAAATCTGTAAGGACCGTCTTGGTCCCAGGGTTTTGTCCTAATGATTTTTAGTCAGAAGAGCAGGAGGCCGAGAATAAGATTTGGCTGCATTTGAGGGGCCTGGAAGGCTATGTCCAGACCCTCTTTTCTGATGTAGAAAGTGAGTCTACTTTGCCAAAGACCTCACAGCTGGCAAGAAAGCCACAGACCTGGAATTCAGACACTGGCCAATAGGGAACAAACATAGGACAAGAGGACTTCCCTGATTCCAGCTATTCGGGGCAGGCATCCCTCTCTACTCTGCTGGACCTCATCTAGCTGTATCTTTAGGACTTGACAAAGGATCAAAGAGGACTACATCCTCAATTATGAAATTAAAAAAAACCTACTTTCCATTTTCCCACTTCTTTGAATCTTTCCGGGGGAAATAACCAGTATCTCCTTGTCGTGGAGCTCTCTGTACCCAGAGACAATCCACCAGGAATCAGCCTTCTCTAAGTCTGGATGGTCCATGAAAACTGTATAGCTAGTTTGGCATCCTACCTCCTGTCAGCCTGCCTGTGCATTCTGAGTAACCTGTGAAAATAGAAAAGGCTCAACCAATCTGCTCTCTCTGCTCCCTGTCTGTCAGTTCCTGGGGGTCTGTCCAGGCAGAGTAGGACAATGAAAAACAAGAGTGAGAGGAGCAGACTTGGGGCTGGGAGACCTGGGTTCTAGTCCAGGCTGACATGAGAACAGGAGGGAGCCCCTAGCCCAGATGGGAGGAGGACAGTTTGGGGATGCTTTCTAAAGACAGGGCTTTGAAAGCTTACTAAAAGACCCACGGCCATTAGCTAGCAGTATCAACATTTCCTCCTAAGATAAAGACGTATTCAGAGAAGCCCAAGGTTCCCTTTAAGACTTAATTTAGACACATCACTATTCCTAAGCATCCCCAGTACCTGGTGCACTGCTGAGCAGATAAAGATGCACAGTGGATTCATACGGACCAAGTGTATGGATGGACAATGGAAGCAAACAAACAGACCTGGCTGCAGAGGAGTGAGCTGTCAGAACCACGACGAGAACTGAGAGATGGTCCAGTGGGTAAGAGCACTGACTGCTCTTCCAGAGGACCAGGGTTTGATCCCCGGCACCCACAAGATGGCCCACAACCAGACACAACTCCAGTTCCAGGGGATCTGGTGCCCTCTTCTGACCTCCAAGGACATCAGGCACGCATAGAGGCAAAATACCAGACATATAAAATAAATTAACTATAATTACTTACAAAACTACTGATTAGAACAACCAAGTGCTGGGACTCAACTTTCATGCTGTGTAGGGAAGGCCTGGGATGTGGCTCAAAGATCAGTGACTTAAAGATTAGGCTTAGATCTTTGGAGGATTTGTTAGGACGGCTAAGCTGAGCTGAACCACCCTCGTTCAGTCCTCTCTGCTTCACGTCCTAGGAGGAGGCACTTCTTCTAACCCTTGTACCCAATCACCAACTTCTTAGCCCAGTGATTCTCAACCTTCCTAGTTCCATCACCCTTTAATGCAGGTCCTTGTGTTGTGGTGACTCCCAACCATAAAATAATCTTTGTTGCTACTTCATAACTGCAATTTTGCTACTGTTATGAATTGCAATGTAACTATCTGATATGTGACCTCTGTGAAAAGATCCTGCAATTCGATAGGGGTCACGACCCCTAGGTTAAGAATCAAGGATTTAAAGACTCCTGTGGAAAATGAGCCTTCTGTGTAGTCACTGGGAATAAGTATCCATTCCTGAACTCCTGCACTCCATAGTCTGAATGTGCTATGACAAGTATTAGGTGCAGGGTGTAGGCAGGGGGACATGAGAGACAGCAAGGCTGTGTAGTGAGGGAAATGGGGCAGGGGTGGGTAAGGCAGCTGTCAGGCACATCTAGGGGGATGACTATTAATTAGTTCCCCACTCTCAGGAAGTTTTCTGCCTAACAAGAGAAATAGGATAAATAAAGAAGATAAAAACAAAATAAATTTCTCCTATACTCTATGACAGAAAGTGGGAGACCCCCTCAAAGTGGTATGAAGTGTAAGTATATGGCAGAAAAGTTGGGTCTTCTCTGGCTCAGGAGTTCAGGGATCAGGGTGCTCAGAGGAAGCCTCTTGAAGGGGTGGGTGTGACATAGATTAGTCTCAGGAATGACATGGAGATGTAGGGAGAAGGAATAGAGAGAGCTAATTCTTTTGATCTCTGTGTATCTGAGAGCCATAGGAGTCTCCAGGACCCCAGAGTGTCTACTCCCTGGGAGTATCGGAGTAGATGTGCAACTTTTTCCCCCTTTTTCTCAGAGAGAAGAGCAGATGCAGGACCCAGCTCACCACCCACCTCCAGCCAGAGACCTTAGTCATTAAACTGCCCTTTCCTTAGAGCTCAGATGAGTTCTGGCCTTCAATCAGCTTTTAGCCCCACTCTATGGTGGACAGTAAGGCCTGGATATGCAAACCTTGCCCTCTTAGGGGCTGGTGGAATTGTGTGAACAGGAACCAGCCTGTTAGAACTGGTTCTCCAAACCAAGGAGGTATGAATCCAAAGAGCTGGCTTAAACCCTGTAGTCTAGGAAATTGAGACGTCTGGCTCAAAGCTGCCCTCTTCTGGCCCAATTGAGTATAGCAGGGCTTGTGGCAGGACTAAAACTGTGACTATCCGTTCCTTGTATAATGTCTATCTACCATTTGTTGAGCTGGCCCGAGTTCTAAGCATCCTAAATAGAGTGTCACCGGCTAGAAAGTAGCAGAGCTGGAGGTAAATGAACATGATCAACTCAGTGTCATGTCTCAGATCATATATCACCTGTGGGGCCCAAATGCATTCTGGAAGTACAAGATGGAGTGAGTGAGCTACAATCTAAAATTCTAGCAAGTCCTACAAGGAAGATGGCAGCCTTTGCTGGCCTTAGCTGGCCTGTCCAGATGAACTCATGCTTCACTAGGGACTAGCATATGATTATGCGCACTGTGCAAATTTGTAAGCTAAGCCACAGAGAGACGAAGCGCCTGTCCCTATAGGGTCACATAGATGGTACCAGAAAGGACAGGCTTATGGCTGGGTATGGATTCTGGTTTTCTCAGGCTCCTGATTCTCTGTACTCATGTATGAAGCATGTCCCATGTCTTTCATGAGCTTGCTTTGGGACCAAATGAGATGTGAAGTTACCAGATGGATGGTATCCTCCTATCTTGGGTTTTGGCTGGCCTTTGGCCTTCCGGCCAGCCCTGGCAGAGATTCAAGTGTGTTTCTGGGAGGCTGTACAACAAGGACTTAACAGATACTTGAGCTCTGTTTGATCTGACCCAGGCCAGAGTGAAGATAAGCTCAGAGTTAGTGAGTGACTGTTGAAACTGTCTGAGCTTGAGAGCTATGCTGGGAGACACAGGAGGAGCTGGGGGACACAGGAGAAGCTGGGAGA
>NW_021604603.1:1753119-1789640 GCF_004785775.1 Grammomys surdaster | reverse complement strand
GACACAGGAGGAGCTGGGGGACACAGGAGAAGCTGGGGGACACAGGAGGAACTGGGGGACACAGGAGGAACTGGGGGACACAGGAGGAACTGGGGGATACCCAGGAGAAGGCTTTGGAGAGAGGAAAGGAAGGTGCTTCGAACCACCCCACATGTTAATTTTTAAGTTCAGGATGCCAAGAGGTAGAAGGGTGGGTGTCTATTTTTATTTTTACTTAAATTCTAGGGGTTCCAGTCAGTGCTTTGCAAAGGGCTCCTCACCTTCCTGTTAATGGTAGAACACAGAGATCTTCCTCCTTTTCTGCCCCTTGACCCATATCCTCTCTCTGACCTCTGAGGTTCTGTAACTCCTCCTTCTGTGGTATTACAAAACTGGAGTGTCTGTGCATTAGGCAAGTATTAAAAGCTACAGGATTCCTCTAGTAGGCCCTGAGATTCTGAGTACTTTCCATGGGCTCCCTGTGTGGCTCCACTGCAGTAAGTCACCTGGGACTGTTGATGCCTGAGATGGAGTCAGTAAAAATAACTCCTGTCTTTCTAGCTGTCAACACTCCAGTGCACACAACCTTAATGCCTCTTCACTGAGCCTTGGCTTAGGTGTTGGATGCATGGGTAGTTGATGCAAATGAGGCAGGAAGAGCAACAGCCTGAGTGGGAGTCAGAGACAGGGCTGGGAGAGGTGACTGAGTCTCCTTAAGCCTAATTACACTAATGAAACCCTGTTAGAGGTGGCTTTATATAGAGTTCTAGGCTCCCCAGCAGGTGGGGCTTATAGCAAGGGGCACTGCGGCTCAGGGCCTGGTATCTTCACTTCATATAAATGAAAGGATATATTCTTCCTGCCAGTCCTGCCTCCATTCAGGAGAGACCCAGGAGTGACTAGGAAATACATAGAAGATATACATGCGCGGATTTGAGGGGGATGTCTAGTACACCCCCTCTCTGCCTTGTGCCCAATTGGCTTCTGCTGCCAACACAAGTCCTTGGTCTCCCAAGCTGATCCTGGAATGTTAACCCCCAAGCAAAGCACATTCCTGAGCTGGGTCAGCAGCTCCTCGCCCTGGGTAAAGGAAGGAGAGAACCAGCATTCCTCGAGGCCCTGAATAACACTGGTACACGCTGGTATTCAGGGGTTGCTATTGCCAGGTGGATTAAGGAGCCACCATCACCAGAGATCATAAAATGCTAACCTATAACTCCCACGAGAGCCTACAATAAAGGGCTGAAGGAGCCCATCCATAAGCAAGGGGACTGTAGTTTCTAGCCTGCTTCTGTGTCTGCCCTCTGTAGGGAAGAATTGAAGAAAGAAAGCAGGCAGGGTAAGGCTGTCACAGTTAGTGCTATCTCTGGGCCTTTTAATTTCTGACTTTAATTGCACTGTGCTATACCTTTAGTTCCCAGGATCTCTGGTATGTCCTGGGTCACATGGGTTAGTGACACCATCACAGCCTGAGGAGTCCTCAGGAACTGTGCCAAGAAAGGACTAGAAAGGGAATGGCTTATATCTGCCACACACGGAGGAGTGTGCAGGGTGGGTGGGACAGGTGGATGGGGAGGAGCTAAGGAGAGAGGGAATCTGGAATACCGAGTGGGAGGGGGCAGGCTGGAAGGATAGCCTTTATGAGGAGCTGAGGCTGGGGATTTTATGAAGACTAGGAGGCTGAAAGGAAGGTTGAGTTCCAGAGCATGCAGTCAGATTTATAGCCAAAATCCCAGAAGGGTGAAGGGAGTCCAGCAAAAGCCTGGGCTGAGAGGGTACTAAATGTTTTCATGTGGTGATGAGGGTCCGAAGGAAGCCAGTCACTGTGTGAGGGAGAGGGGCTGTCTAGGGTAGAGCCTGCTTCTCTAAGGCTCTAGAAGCTCATGTCTCAGAACAGGAGTAGCATAGAAGGGAAGCCCCCAGTCGTTCCCCTTCTACAACCGGGGGTGTGGAGCAGGGCATTCTGGAAGTGTGAGTTATATATCATTTTCTTACGTATGTTTGCTTTTGAGACTGAGAAGAGGACCACATTTCCTGTTGAGTGGTAGGTATGATGATTCTGAGTCCTTATCTTGTCCAGATGAGAGAGCAGGGTGGACCACTCCAAAACAGTGACCTCCACCCTTCTGCCACAGCCACACATTCTAAAGCTAACCAGAAGAAAAGCTCCAAGAGCCCAGTGGAAGCCCTAACAAACTCCAAGGCTACTAGCTACCAGCCTGGAGTCCAACCTGGCTGTTCCTCATGGCATAGACAAAGGAGAAGGCAAATTTTAACTCCCCACAGACCTCAGGCCCGGCATGCACCAAATGTCCCAACACTTCTCTGTCCCATTCATCCTCCCAAAGACCCTCTGAGTCATCTGTGAATTATTTCCTCTTGGAAGGATGGAGGTGGCTCCCAAGTTTTGCACACACAAAAAAGCTGTCTGTGCAAGAGGAGAGGTCTGATCAAATTTGGGGGTGGGGTAGGGCTTAGGCACTGGGTTTTCCTGGGTCCTCCTCAGGGAAAGCCATCTGAAAAAAACAATCTGTGGCTCATTTAGCAGTACTCTGCTGCAGCCTGTGCTGGCACTGTGCCAGGTACTAGGCAGGTACTAGCCAGGTACTAGCCAGGTACTAGGCAGGTACTAGCCAGGTACTAGGCAGAGAGGGCAAACAAGGACGGTTGGGTAGTCCCTTCTTGATAGAGCGTAGCAGCTTTCTTGGGAGTCAGAGTACAGAATTCCTTTAGGCCTGTCTCCTCACCGGTAAAACAGAAGGATCTCAGCCCAAGTGTGGTTCAAAAAGTTCCTGTTGCCATAGTGGCAAACTGTAGTATGGAATCATTAGGGGGAGGGGTGATCCAGAGGGAGTAGGGCAGGCCAAGAGATGACCTTGCCTTGGCAAGAAGAGCGGAATGTTGTAGCAGTCTGTCCTTCAAATGATAAGGATCCTGAATTTGGAGGCATGGCCAAATAGTTGAATTGCAAGCATTCTGAGCTAGGCGTGCTGCCCGGTCTATCCCTTTAATCCCAGCACTCAGAAGGCAAAAGCAAGTAGATCTCTATGAGTTCAAAGCTAGTCTGGTCTACATAGTAAGTTCCAGGCCAGTGGGGGCTACACAGTAAGACCATGTCTCAAAACAAAAACAGGGGTGGGGAGGGGAGGGAATTCTAAGTCCGGCCACCACCGATAATTGAGAGCATGTATACATGAGTGTGAAATCAAAGCCATGTGTAGGACAGATGTCCATAAGGGGGCGTGTGTAATGTGTTTGTAAAGATTTCGAGTGAGCGCGGGTGGCCATTTGCATGAAGAGTGTGCACAGGGAGGTGTGTCTGAGTGAGAGGGTGGATGATGAGTACATGTGTGAGCGGAGTGGTGTGCAAGTGTGAGCGGGAGGAGAGTAGGGTACAGGCAGTAGAAATGTGAGGGTGGAGGGCCCCGGGTGCTGGAGGCAGTGCCGGGAACTGACTTAAGGCAGTCAAGGCGCATGGTCTGCACATCTGCAGCGTTCCTCCTCAGGAGTCACTTCCTGAGCTGGGGAAGCTGAAGTGTAAAAGCATTTTGTCCCATAGAGCACATGAGGGCCCCGGGGCTTCTGAAAGGCAGGTACACAGCTGCCTGTGGAGCCCACGTGTTTGGGAAAACAGACTGTAGTGCAAGCCATTGAAACAAAGAGGATCATAGCGCAGGGATGAACACAGCTCTCCCTGTAGAGAACTTGGGGCATCTGCTCTGGCTGCCAGCTGGCTCTCCCCCTTCCCTGGGGACCATGCCTTCATCCGCTGGCACTGTGGTGGGCAAGGGACAAATCCCTAGAAGCACTACTAGAACATGCTCAAAGCTTTCCTCTCTAAGCCTCAGTTCCCTTCAGGGTCCGCTCAGACCTTGCCTTGCTTTGGCCTCTTCCAGCTGAGTGCAGGAAATGTGAGCTTTTAGGCACTCACACTGTTCTTCAGAGGCCCGTCTTTTACAGTGGGCTGACTCAGGAGTTCAGGATTCAGGGAATTGCTTTCCCTGGCTTGCTCATCGTACTTGGTGTGGTGGTGAGCTTCATTTGCTCTTAATTTCCTCTGTGCATGAAGTCTAGACTCTTCCACAAGGCATGAAGAAGTCTTTTCTGTATCTGCCGGCCTGCATTACAGTCTCATGCCCCCAGAAATGCCTTTGCATTCTTCTACATGCTCTCCACAATATTCAAGCCCCTTCAATAGTCCTGATTTTGAGAGGAGGGGGTGAGACAGGGTCTCTCCATGAAGCTCTGACTGTCCTGGAATTTACTATGTAGGCCAGGCTGGCCTCAAAGTCACAGAGATCCCCATGCCTCTGCCTCCTGAGTGTTGGAACTAAAGGTATGCATCATGTCCAGTTTCTGATTCTGAAAGTCAGAGTTTCATTATGTTGCCCAAGCTGGGCATCAACCCCCTCCTATGGTCAGGAGACTTTCCTCAGAGCTGACCAGGGAACTGAAGCAGGTGCTTTACCACCTTGTGGGACAGACAGGAATTCAGGAGGGTAAGTGTGGTGTGGGGAGGCCTGTCGCAGTTAGATGTGTGAGGCCTGCAGGCAGGCCATTAGCTGTACTGCCTCTGAGATGCAAGGGGTATTGAACCACATGTTTTAACACAGACATCAAGGGCTTCCCTCACTCCTCACCAAGGTATCCCTTGTCTTCCCACAATGAACCTTGGGCAGAGGTGACCCTAGCAGATACTAGCTCCAGCTTAGGATTGCTCTGATAATGTCAATGTCTAATTCAACCTCATAGAACTTGCTGGGCCCCTAGGGTTCCAACTATCTTAGAAGGATTCAATTCTATCATAAGATATGGGGCCATTATCTGGATCTTTCCAGTTATCTCTCCAGTTCTATGGAGAAAGCCCCTGTATGGCTTGGCTCCTCTTGTGTTGGGAATGATGTGGGCAGGACAGAAGTGCAAGTCAGAGAGGGAGAGGGAGTCGAGTATGAAGCAGTTTGCTCAGAGAAGCCGCCTGTCCCCTGTGGACCCCAACTCTTTCTTTCTAATGGTTAGTTCAGGGGGACTTAATGGTATTGGATCCATAAGCAATGGAGGCTTCTTTGTGCTCAGTTCCTTAGAGGCCACCTCAAGTGAGAAAAAAACTACTAGGCCAGCAGGTGGCAGTGTCCTCCTGGAACCCAAAGGGAAAGCCACTAACCCATCATCCCTTAAAGACCCATGTTTCACTCAGTCCTTGAAGATCCAACTGGAAGTAGGACCCCTACCACCACAGCAGAAAGAGGTCCTCTGACCCTTCAGACCCTGACAGGTCATCCTCCAGCTCAGGCTCCTCGGGAGGTAATCACCTGAGCCCTGTGAAGAATGAGTCCAGCTCCCTGCCTCCTCCACAGTCACAGCAGGGGAGATTATTCTTTGTGTCCTCAGGACTAACTCAGAGCTAGTTCAGTTTGTTTTCTGTGCTGTGGATGGGACTCAGGTCCCTAAGCATGCTGGGTAAGTGCTCTTCCCCAAGCTAAGTCCTAATCCCATATGAGTGCCTGGGAAGTAGCACAGAAATCTGCTGTGCAGGCTACAGGGAAGGCACATCCATCCTACAGCTCCCAATTATTTTTAAGTCAATGAACAGTTCTTTCATTCTTTGAATATGCCTAAAATGAGCTTCAGCTGAACTGATCGAGGTTAGACACGGGTATAACCTGGCAAAGACTGAACGGTCACAACCTTGGCCAAACGTGTGTGTGTGTGTGTGTGTGTGTGTGTGTGTACAAAGAGAACTAAAACAGGTTGGCTCTTTGAGAGTGGGACAGCTGTGGCGGAGGGAAGGCAGAACTCTTCAACAGGAACCATCAAGAACAAGTGGCCAATCGGTCCCTGTTTAGTAGAACACAGTGGGAGATGGTCTCGTGGGGTTTTCTATCTACAAACCAGGACACCCTCGCCTTGTCTCCAGGGTCCAAAGAAGACAAGGATAAGGTTACCAAATGTTGTGCTGCTGTTATTAACAGGAGTGCAATTAATCCACCCTTTGTGGATTGGGAAGCCACAGTGTAAGTAAAGGAGACGGTTTCACACAGAAACACTCTGGGAGCTGTTGGGCACAGAGTGGCCAGGCTTCAGGTCAGGAGAAGGTGGCGGAAGGCAGAATACAGAAGATATTGACACTCCAACATCACATGCCCAGCAGGGACCTGAGAGGAAGGATCCTTTCTGCCAAAGCTGTTGGCCTGGAGTGTGAGCCGCCAGCTTCCTTCCTACACAACTTTGGGCCTAGCTTCGAGTCTAATTCCTGATAAGTAGGTGAGATCTGAGGCAGGCCAACAGCTGACGTCTATATGGGGAATGGATGTCAACCAAAGAGAAACAAGGGGTTGGGGGTACCCTGTTCTTCATTAGTTTATCCCAAGACACTCAAACTACCTCAGAGATGAGGAAGGACAACAGTGGCTCCCTCTCTGGGTGGCAACTCTACCTCAGGAGGTAGGCGAGAGGAGGAAACTTTCCCCTGCTGTGTTTGAGTACTGAGTGAGGCTTTTCCCCAGTCCACTGCCCAGCACTGACTGACTAGTGGAGTCAGCTATGCTTTCTGAGATTGCAGGTTTAGAGGGAAGTCACTGAGAGCCCTGGGGCTTGACCCCGCCTGAGGAAGTAGTCCAAACTGCTTTGATGAGACCATTCCTCATGTCAGGAGTGGAGTGATACTGTCCAGGCAAAGGCGCTGCTCAGGCCACTTAGGAGTCAGAGACAAACAGTGCCTCTACTGCATCGCTCAGTCCCTGGCTGACACCCCCCACAGCCATGAGGCAGTTCTTGAAGACAATGCTGGAGCAGGCACAGCGGGGTGTGGGCATGGGGGGGAGGGCCTCCCACTTATTCTTCTCAGGGTGGAATGCTTCTGCTGTCTCCAGGACAGTGGGCTGGTTTCCTGAAAGCAACAGGGGAATCAGACCTTAGACCAAGGAGCCCAGCCACCAAGCCAGGTCCCAAGATGACCATCTCCCAACCCAGAAGCAAAAGCCAAGCAACTTCATTGTCTATGGCTAGAAGATGGCTCTCTCTTTACCATCCTGGGCCAGGAATTCCTGTTAAAGGACTTTGTCCCTTGTCCCTTCTCTGCCTCTTTATCTTAAGAATAGAATTATTTTCTCCTGTGTTGGTTATCAGAAGTTTTTAAGAGTACCACTGCCTCCTTCCTGATTTTACACACACACGCGCACACACACACACACAAAGAGAGAGAGAGAGAGAGCGAGAGAGAGAGAGAGAGATAGAGAGAGAGAGAGAGCTCCCTCATAATCTAGCCCATATCGTTGCTCATGAATGAGCATGTGTTTGGTTGTCCCCACACACAATGCCTTTATCACTGTGTCCTAAAGACTTCAGTGTGCCTCCAAGTCCCAGTCTGTCCCTTAAAATAGCAGCAGTCTTTGAGAGGGATCAATTCCAGAATTCAGAGCATTCATTTGATCATATACTTTACTATCCTAAGAGGGCTGGATGTCCACAATGACATTGGGTCAAGGAAGGATGAAGACTTTACTTTTACCCTTTGTCTCTAGCTATCCCCAGAAAGGGACTCAGGGACCTGGGTTCAGCACAGGAGTTCGTATGTCCCCTATAATTACTAGATCTCCATTTTCCAATTTCCAAATGGAAAGAACATATGCGAGGCCCATGTGGAAAGGTCAAGTCCAGGCTGTATTGAACTCTTTGGAGTAAATCAGTGGGAGGCACGCACAGAGTCAGTACCATCTGTTGCTCCAATGCAGTGCCAAGGACCTACCACATCCCAGAACCACAACACAGCACGTTTGAGATGCTCCATCCTTACCAAGGCCCCCAGCCACGATGACCCGTCCACTCAGACCACCAGCCACAAAGTCTGCCCGGCGTTTCTTGAGGAAGAATGAGCGTTCCATCTTCAGCCATCCCCCTGCAAGACACCCGTAATGACAGGACAGAGAAAGAGGATTAGGTGCTGATGTCCCCTAACAAATACAGATGAATCCCAAGTGGCCCTTACCCTGGTGGCTACCCCTCTTCCATTCACCCTTGCATTCAGGGTGCAGAGAGCATGCCCTGTTGGTTGAAATGACACCCTCTGCCACTTGGGCCTTCTCTGGTGCTTGTCCCAGTCTAAGGTACGGAATTCCCATGAGCTCCCTGTTCTACTTAGATTTTCCCCAGCTCTAAATGGGAGAGGAATCTGATTAAAGGCGATGAGAGGAGTAATCAGGATCCCTGATTCTCCATCAGCAAAGGAAGAGACACTTCCTAACCTGGTCCTGCACAGATACTGGGGATGGAGAGGAAAGGCCACAGTGAAAACACACAAGCAGACCAAAGGAGCCTTGAAAAGAATCTGACCCCACATATATCCATGAGTTAAGAAGGTGCTCAGATTTCAGAGAAGGCTGCCTGGATACGTAAGCAACCCCAGGGAGATTGTCATAATGGAGAAAGTGGGGATCAGTCAGAAGACAGCAAGGATGGGAACCCAGCTCACCCTGTTCCATGTCAAACACATCCATTGTCCGGAGGAACTTGGGCTGCCGGTACAGACGACCCTGCCGCAGGCCTCCCAGGCTGTACAGGTGGTTGTCCAGGGTCACAAAGCTGGAGAAGGCCCGCTTACAGGGAATGTTGGGGAACTTGGTCCAGGACCGAGATTCTATATCAAAGACCTCAAAGGCATTGACTGCATACTTAGATTGTCGTCCCCCTGGAGGTAGGGAGGCGGGGAGGTAGGGAGGAGGGGAGGTGGAGAGGAGGGGAGGTGGGGAGGTGGGGAGGTAGGGAGGTGGGCAGGTTACAGAGTAGGGGGTGGGAAAGAAAACAAAGCAGTTCCTGAGAACAGAGAGGACTGGGCTGGCCCTTCTGTTATTCAGTCATCTGAAAGACTCCTCAAGGGCTAGGGTGGTGTGATTATCCCCCATGGCCAAGGAAATTCTCAGGCTGTTGGCATCCCTTTCTAGGGAACTCACCCAAAGGAGCAAGAAGAAGAAATGAAGAAATAGCTTGTCCTTACCCAGCACATAGATCTTGGAGCCCCGGAGGAAGGAGGTGGCAGCATATCTTGGGGTGGGCATGGGTGCTAGTGACACCCACATATCCTTTAGCATGTCATAGTGTTGCAAGTAGTTGTGTGGACGTAGGTCCAGGCCCATTCCTCCTGCGGCATACACTCGATAATCTAAGAAAAAGGCCACACAGAGACATGATTCTGCTCCCAGGTACTCAGAGACAGATCCAACAGCATCCACCATCTTTCATAGCCATCACAAGTTCCCAGCCTTTGCTCAGCGAGTGAATCAGGGCTGCTTTGGTAATGTGGGTAGCAGCATTCAAAGTCTCTGTTCTGGTTAATCTGAAACTGTGGATGGACCGTGTGCTTTGGCTTATCTCAAGTCCTTAGCAAAGCCTGTCCCTGAGCGGAGACAGATGGCATCGAAGCCTAGGCCTAGATAACCCTTTGCAAGTCTGTCCTTTCTAGGCAGCCAGAGTGGAAGCCCAGGGAAGAGGCTTTTGTAATGGCCTCCACTAGTGACCTATCTCCTAGCAATTCTCAGATAATTCTCCAGCTGGTAATGTCCTATAGAACTATAGTTGGCTCCACCCACTGGCCTTCTACACACTGAGTTGTCAGTGGTTCTGTCTGCTACTCCAGGGGGGAAATGGCATCCTCCTTCACAGGTATAGAAGCCGGCAGGATCCGGAAGGCACCTGTACTGAATGGGAAGAGAACAGGTCTGAATGAGGAGGAGGAGGCTTTGGGGAACTGACCTTTCGGAAACCTTGCCCTTCGAGCAGGGAGGCTCCACTTTTCTCTTCTGCTCTTGGCAGTGGGTAGCTTTTCAGGGACTCAGCACACTGTACCTGAGAGCATGGGCTAACATTCGTGTCTCCCTAGACCTTGCCCAAATGGGTCCTTTTCTCAGGGCTCTTCAGTTCCTGCGTGGAGTTTTGCTCCCAGCAGCCCTCCCTCACAGCCTTCCTCACAACGGTGACTTGACTCTGTGAGGTTACCACTGCAGGAAGTGAGCCTTATTTCCCTTTAAGTATCCTGGAAGGCGATCCTAGCTCTAAGTGTAAGGCTCGGGTAAGACTTGATGATAAGCACCTGATTAGCACAAATTCCGCCTTCTCTTCTGGAAACACCCCCCTCCTGGAAAAACTCTAACCACTCCACAGTCATTCAGCTCTGGGCTCAGTTCTGACCCATCCCTTCATCTGGGTTCTCTGAGCTGTGAAGCGGGACCCAGAGGACTTGGCTGGGTGCCTCCCAAGTGATGGTACCACCATTGCTCTGTTGTCACATGTAACTGATACCAGCACCAGCTTGATTATGTTCCTCCCAATACAGTGCAGATTGAGGATCTGTTCATCTATGAAACCAGTACAAACAGCCGGTATTAAATGTCTACCAGAATAATCCGTGAGCCCATTTGGCTTTATGGTTTAGAGCACAGGCACAGTCATTACTTACTATCTATTTAACCTTGGTGAATTAACCTTTCTGGGCTTCATGCTGTTGCTTCTAAAATAAGAATGAAGATAGCACTTATCTCATTGGACATATTGAAAGTCCAAAGGGAGAAAGAACCAATGGGAGGGAAACCTTAATTCTTAACTTTCAGCATAATTTATTGATGATAGAGATGGGTGTGGTCCATACTCATTATTCTGTGTCCCCAGGAGCCTCTGGGACTTATCTTTAAAAATAATAATAATAATGTCTTATGATGTAGGGTCTTACTACATAGCTTGATCTTATAAGCCTTCTGCCTTAGCAGAGGCAAGTTTTTGGGTTTTGTTTTTCAAGGCAGAGTTTCCTCTGTGTAGTCTTGGCTATCCTAGAACTTTGTAGTCCAAGCTAGCCTCTGAGATCTACCTGCTTCTGCCTCCCAAGTGCTGAGACTAAAGATGTGTAGCACTAAGCCCTATTGCCAGGTAAGTCTTGAACTTGCCACTCTTCTGCCTTAGCCTCCAGAGTAGCTAGGATTACAAGCTTTCACCACCAGGCCTGGCTTTTCACCCTCCTAACTGGCAGGCCATGAAAACCCTAATGTCTACCCTTCCCAATGGGATTCTGGACCCCTACCTTCTCGAGAATCATGTTCAAGGCCCAAATTTTCTACCCTTTTCCTTCCTCCCCAGGGACAAAGCAGGTGCTTAAGAAAAGATGTTTTCTGATCTGGCCATATGTTAGCCAGTCAGCTGGGGTATAGTAGCAAGAGAGATGACGATGGGTGGAAAAGAGAAAGGTCACCCCACCAAGCCTACGGTGTGGAGGCAACTGTAAATGAACTTGGGGTGTCTTAACACCCATTCTCATAAAACTCTGTGTGTTTAGTAAACTGCAGATGGAACCCCTCTACACCCCAGGCTGTATTAGGCCCGAAAAGAGTGCAATGAAGGCTTTGAGAAAGTGAGAATTTTAAAACCACACACAAGCAAGAGAACTTGGTGGACCTGGATGATGCCCAACATGAAACAACCTTTGGGAACATCCTGACCTCCACTCAGTAAGTCTGAAACTGCAGTCAGGAGCAAAGGAAGATCCCGGGATCGTCTCAAAGCCTCCTTGGTAGGGCCTGGTAACGGTAGAAGGATGGGGTGAGCATCCTCAGGAACCTACATAGGTAGGTTTGTGGGAGGGAGCAGACGGCCAACAGCAAATGTGGTCATTCGGCTGAATGCCAGGGTCTGCAAAGTCATTGCAGATAACCCCGTGGCTCACACCTTGGCTCTCCCTCTGCAGTGGCCTGCCCAGCCTGCTGGAGCTGACTCCTGGCATCAGATGGAATTCCTAGACATTTCACCTGCTCAGTTTCCCTTTCCAGTCTGTAAAGTAAGGGCAGTGGGTCTCCGGTTTTAGTGCTTAATGTAAGGCTCGGATGTTATGGGGAATGTGTATTGACCCCCCCCCCATCATGTTGCCTTACACCCATGTCCCGCCATGACCTTTTACTTTCTTCCCTAATGCCCACCCTCAACCCTGGCCCCACTTGCCTTTGGCTGTGACAGAAATGCCCATGGCAGCCTCGCGCAGGACGCTCCTCTTCTTCCACTTGCCCTCATCGATATTGTACATTTCCACGACCTTCACAGGCAGTTGATTGGTGCCCACACCCCCGATCACCATAATCCGCTTTCCTAGGGCAGTAATTGCTACCCCGGCCCGGGCTGTGGGCAAGGAGGGCAGGGAGGTCCACTGGTCGGCCTCGGGAGAGTAGACCTCGAAGCAGTCCATAGGGACGCCATTGTCATCACATCCCCCGATGGCATAGACCTGCCCCCCAGTCTCCAGCAGTGAGCAGTAGACCCGGCGGCTAGGCAGTGGAGCAAGGCGCTTCCACTGGAAGTCTTTGACATTGGGCACCTCCATGGCAGCCCGGGGAAGGGCCCTGCTCTCGCGCCCCTACAGCGTTCGGGCAAGGTCCAGCCCCGGGACCCGCGGGCTACACGGCGCCGGCCCGCGCGTCTCCTTTCGTAGCCTCCATCTCGCGCTGCACGGGCTCCCGCCGACGCCCGCTGGCTTCTCCCGGTCCCTTGGGTGTCAGCGGGGCAGCGACGTCCACGCCTGGCTCCGCGGGAAAAACCGAGCGAATCTAGGGCAGCAGGGCGCCGGCGGTAGCTCGCCCTGGGTCAACTTTGCAGGATGCGCCCCGCCCCGCCCGGTCCCCGGGAGCGCGGAGCCCACCCCACCGCGCGTGGGCGCCGCGCTCGCCCGGCACTAGCTCCGGGCGGCGCCCACAACCACGCTTTCACCGCCCGCCCGGCAGCGGCGGAGCAGAGGACAGCGCTCCCTGTCCTTCCCAGCCCGCACGCCGCCGTCACCCGCGCAGGCGAGCGGTTGCCAGAAGCGGAGCTCCAGTCAGAGGGACGCCGGCTCACCGCACCGCCTCCCCGCAGCTTCCACACCTGGGCAGCAGCCCATGCGACCCGAGACGGAGGATGTGGCCTGTGCGTCAGTCAGGGCGACCGGGGCGAACGAGAGCAGGGCCTGCCCTGTCTACAGGGTCGGAGGCAGCCGGAACAGGAGCTGGGTGCCCAGATGACAGGCAGATCCTGCCAACGTGGGGGCGGGCGTTTGCGAGTGTTTGTTTTGGGTGAGGAGGCGGAGAGGCCAATTACCCAGTTTGTCTACAGTACACAGACCCAGTTCGTGACAGGCTGGCTTTGTTTAGGGGGAGGTATGCTCACATGGTCTAACCTCAGAAGCCAGTTAGGAGACATAGATGTGTCAGAGATCCGCCGATCTAACAATCCTCACGCATGAGCATGTAGTTCACACAGAACCTTATTTCCCTCCTAAGTGGAGACGTCCACAAAGCCTCAAATAAAGTCACACACAGGGGAACCACAACTGAACACGCCACCAAACAAGCTGGGAGGACCTTGCCTCCCAAACCCTCATGCATCTACAGTAGGTCAGACCTAATTAGCAACTCCTGGCCCTTGACAGCAGCCACAGGAGTGGACAGATGATCCCTTCAAACCATCCAGCAACAAACCCTTCAGAACTGTAGTACCCAGTAATTCAAGTGCCCATGACACATAGGACCACCTAGTGGTGTGTTTTTCCAAGTTTCCTTCCACTCAGAAGTGCTCAAGCTTAGGAACCTGACAGACTGCTGTTAAAATGTTTGCTGTGGAAAACTTAGCTTCAGTATCTACTCTGTGTGTGTGTGTGTGTGTGTGTGTGTGTGTTGGGGTGTGTTGGTGTGTATTTCCCCTCACTGTTGGGGATGGATCATCTCAGGGATGTGCACATGCTAGGCACTAAACTTTAACTTGTGATAAACTGTAGATTCACATGTATTTGTAAGGGTTGTAAGAAAGAAGCGTTCTTTATCTAATGTCCCCCAGTGTTAATATCCTACCAAGCTATAGAACAATGCCATAGGCAGAACACGTTTTCATTACAAGGGCTCCATGTCACCTTTTGATATCTGGTAGGACTCTATCATTCCTCCTTCCCCTTCCCTCCCCAGCCCCTGACAGTCCATTTCTGAAACCTTGTCACTTGAGCCATGTTGTACAAGGAGCTGGACTGCAGCTCACGTGGCAGAGTCTTTGCTTGACAAAGCACAGAAGCCTGGATTCCGTCCTCAGCACTGTGTATGACCAGGTGCCTGACCCAGTGACTTAGCACCCAGTGACCCACATCCATAATCACAGAGCTTGGGAGGTGGAGATGGGAGGACCAGAAGTTCAAGATCATCCTTGCTCTATATTGTGCTCCAGGCTACCCTGGACTACTTGGACCCCGTCTCAAAACGGGAAAGAATGTTATACGGATGAGGCCACACAATATGTAACCTTTAGAGTCCCCCCCCCACACACAAACTCACTCCTGAGTGTTATGATGCAAGTTGTTGAAAAGATCAATAGTTCTCTCTCTCCTTCCCTTCCTTTTCCCTTCCCTCTCCCCTTCCCTCACCCCATCTCTGTTTTTCTGAAGCATGATCTCAATATGACTGGAACTCACAATTTTCCTGAAATAGCCCCCAAGTGCCAGGATTACAGACCTGAGATTCCAAGTCCAGTTCTCCTTCCTTCCTCCCCTCCCCCCTTTTGAAAAAGAGTCTCTCACAGAATCCACCTGCTGTTGCCTCCTGAGTGCTAGGATTAAAAGTGTGTGACTCTTCATCTGATTTTTTTCCCCTTGATTTCTTTGCAGCATTTTGTGGTTGAATGTACCCATGTATGTTTTGTGAAGGTTAAGCGAGGTATGTAGGTAAATTCATCAAGTGTGATATTTATCACCTTTCCTTCTGACACAGAACCAGGGCCTACCTACTACACTCCTGCCATCGCTCATACTGTGACTATGATGTATGGGAGAAATAGAAGCCCTGATTTAAAACAGGCCTAGCTTAATATCTTGAGCCCTTGACCTAACAATTCTACTTATTTTTAAAGCTTAGATTCTTGTGTTTGCAAAATCAGCACCTAGACCATGTACAGAAGGCTGTGTTCTGTTCTCTGTGTTCAGTAAGAGCTCACAAATTCTAACAGTGTAGTCTAAACTAATGACGTTTCACAGACAATACCAACCATTCCCTGTTCTTGTAATAGGCCCCAGACCTTAGCACAACTGAGGCCATGATGGAAGTACCATTGAGGCCTTGGAACCCAGCAGGTAGACAGCACCACTTGCCAAAACAAGAACAAAGACCTAATCCATTAAAGGACATAGTTCTGGGAAGGTTCCTAAATGTACTAACTATCCTTGGGTTTTGCCGTCTGTAGTTCCACTTCCAGCTAACTGTTCTTGCTATATGAGGCGAGAAAACTCAGGGTGTGGTTTTTGTACCTATATGTTTACCCTTAGAAAGGCTCAGGACTATACTCAGGTCCCGAACACCCAGTATACTTCCTGCTAGCTAGTAACGACTTTCTATTAGCTCGAAGCTGTACAGGACACTTATTCTGCTACATTGTATTTGCAGTGGAGCTCCGTGATTAGGCAGTAGAAGAGGAGGTTGGGCTGGGAGAGAAAGAGAGGAAGGGGAGGAGAAGAAGGAGGCTATCAGCATGGAGGACCGTGGATGGGTTGAAAGCTGTCCTGGGTAGCAACTCCTATCAAAAGGTTAGATATTGGGTAACAATAATTGTGTGGGCATCTTGTTGATTGAGCATTTCTGAATATATAAATCCTTTAGATAATCATGAAGCTTTAAGAGTCTCATTTCTACCGGGTACTGAAAAGATGGCAGATATTGTCTGGGGTTCAGCCGAGCTTTGTGGATGCAGCATCGTGGACTGGCAGAGCCATTCCCCATGCTGGCATCTCGTGGGTACCAGGGCCTGTGCATCTAGCTAGCCGGAGCCCTAGTCAGAGCCAAAGAACAGCAGGAACATGGTGGCTGCCCGGGAACAAGCCAGACCGGGCACCGTTTTCTAAATATCACCCCTACACGAAGCCATGTCTAAATAATCTTCTCTGGTGGATACCTCACAACCTTCTTAGGGAACTATCCTTCCCAAAGGAATATGGGATGGACCCTTACCTCAAACTGAATCCACTTCTCAGCTCTAGCTTGTGGTGATCGGGATGAATGGAAGCCATGGTCTTCTCAAATGGGTTTGTTGGGATCTATCTGTCTTCAGCCTCTCTTGCTAGAAGCCTTCACTGAAGCAGCAAAGCCAACTAACTTCTCACACCCCTCCTCGCAGATGGGCAGAGTTCCAGAGCTCAGCCCTTGCAACTCCAGTCTCTCAGAATCTTCCACTGTGGGGACATTGCCAGGCATCTGTGAGCATCTGTGTCTTGCAGAGGAGTCTGACACTCGGGAAGTGCTTCACTTAGAGCTGGCAACTCATTCATAGGACTCTGGGTTAAAGGTTCCAATTACAAATGAACACATGATGTGTTAGTAAGAAGGCTGGGTGTTCCCATTCGCACATGGTCTCTGGTCATTTGTCCAACTGCAGCGAGGGAAGGTGCCCAGAGCTCAAAGGGATCCCAAGAATTGCTGAGTGTCTCACCTAGGGAGACCCCAGTGCTCAGCCCTGGACAGGTCCTGTTCCAGCTCAGTGCTCACATCCATAGGCTTTACTCTGTGCACACCACAGGGCCCAAGACATTTAGCCTTGGAAAGTAGAAAAAAAAAAAAACAGTTTGCTTCCAAGCTATGCCCAGTTGCTAATTCTGGAAGTTTGGCTTATTTCTTTTCCTTCTCTCCTTCCCCCATTGCTCTCTCCTCCCAGTCAGGTAACTTCCTTTAGTCTTTACATTGAGGCACATGAAAGCAGCTTGTAACCTAGCAACCGCCACTTAAGATTCCCTGAGTCACCTGCAGTTCTCACCGCCTGGGATGACTGCATCAGGTCTGGGCCTTGAGGAGTGCCAGGCTCCAGAGGGAGTCCGGTGTCCTTTGAGTCCTCTTTGCCCTATTCTAGTGTGGAGTCACTCTCCCATTCAGAAGTTCTTCCTCATGTCACACCTAAATCATTCTTGTTCTAAGATCTTATGTAGCACCTGGCATGGGTTTCTGTTTTCTCTTTAAGAGTATTTATGGGGGCTGGGTGATAAGATGGCTCAGTGAGTAAAAACACTTACTTACTTGAGTTCAACCTCAGGAACCCACATGATAGAAAGAGAGAACCATCTCTCACTGGGTTTCTACATGCACAACGTGACATACACATATACCACACACACACCCCACACATACCACATGCATACACCACACACATAGACATGCACACCACACACACACACACACATACACCCCACACAGACATAGAGACACATACATACCACACACATCACATACATGTATACCACACACACATCCACATACATTACACATACCATATACACATCACAGACACATAAACATACCACACACACCACATACACACCAAAATCATACACACCACACACACACACACATTACACACACCACACACACATCACACACCACACACACACACCACAATCCCAACACACAAATACTCCCCACACCACACACCACGCATACCACAGACACATACACACACACCCACACA
The DNA here is from genome assembly GCF_004785775.1 of Grammomys surdaster. NCBI lineage: Eukaryota > Metazoa > Chordata > Mammalia > Rodentia > Muridae > Grammomys > Grammomys surdaster. Next base: position 1,772,177 of record NW_021604603.1, on the reverse strand, counting down.
TGTCACACACCACACACAAATAAATAATAAAATTAATTAAGTACTTATAAAGTTTTTGATTGGGACAATCAAGACAGAGGTAGAGGGTGTTGTTGACCAATGCCCTGGGTCACCTTCCCAGTATCAAAACAAAGGAGTGCGACTTTTAGATGTTGTGGGAGGAGGCAAAGAGGGGGAAGAAATGCCACAAATGCCTCCACCGAGTAAGTCTGCCTCTCCACCCGCACATTACACACACACCACACACACTACATACACACATATACATCACACACATCACAAACACACATATACACCACACACACACACACACACACCACATTGTACACACCACACAGGTAGTGTAGACTTGTTTTATTGTGATACTAAAGTCTTAGTCAAACTTGGTGCTTCAGCCCCGGATAGTCAGGCCATCACCTTGTGAAAAAGTCCTACCTTGTATCTTTCATGGTCAGCCAGGATACAATAAGTAGCAGTTGCAGCTGACTGGGTACCTACCAAGCATCTGCTCAGTGTCCTGTGGCATCCAGCCTTCTGAACCCAGGTCTCTTAAGAGGAAACTGCAGGTGGAGAGGCAGTTTAGAATACCAAGCAGTTTTTCAGAGTTGTGGCCCACTGATGTGCATTTTGTGGTGGATTCCAAGAGTAGGTTATGTTTTGAAGGGACACCCTAATCTCCTTCTCCAGCAATACACATTATCATCCCGCTGGGGTGACGTTGCTGGGCACGTTGTAGGTACTGCGCAAAGAAGAAACATTTCTTTCTTCTTTCTGAAGCAGTGAGTGTCTTTACCTCTGACTTGTTATGTTCAGTTCCTGGGCTCAGCTCCACAGGGTGGGTAGCCTCTCCAGCCCCACCCTGTCAGTCTGGAAGTCAGCCCAATATAGTAGTAGGCTCAGTCAAACTAGATCCACACCTTTCTGCATCCCATCATGTTGGGGCTATCTTACAGGGGCTATCCTCAACTAACTGAAGTTGCCCCAGTGAGGCTAAAGCTGCAGCCCAATCTAGAGGACAGCTGGTGGCCCTCACTGGGTGATCACCAGGTGGAGTTCTGGATCAGAAACCTGGCCTGTGTGTAAGGGTGAGGATGACTCTAATCACGAGCAAGACAAGCTCTGTGAGCCCCCAGGCCCCACCTTGTCAGTCTGGATGCCAGCTCAATGAAGGATTAGGGCTCAATCAGACTGGATGGGAGTCTGCAGAGCAGAGGTGGCAATCAGAGTCCTGACCTGTATCTTGTGCCCCCACCACCTGAGGGAGAATGTTGGAGTGCCCCAATTTTTTCTCTGCCTCCTGTCTTGGTGCATAGCATGGCTCCGGAACCTAGGGATTTAATGGGTATCAGTTAAGGAATGTCTCTGCCCAGGGTGGGGATAGGAACATCTTGGTTTTCAGACTCCCTGAAATTGAGAAGCAGGGGTGGGAGCCTCGCATTCCTCTCTTGTTGAGTGCACGCAATGAGACTGACAGCTCAAAGGCTCTGAAAGACCTGAGCTGATTTCCTGTGTTGATTGCGGGCATTGAAGAGGAAATGGGGCTTGTAATAAAGCCTGAGTGGTAGTTATAAACCGGGAGGAATTTCCTGGCCAGTGGTGCAAGAAACCGAGAACAGCAGCATGGAGTGGGGTGAGAGGACATGTTGCTGCAGCTTCCACTGCTGCCTCTGGGAGACACGGGGAGCAGGGAGGACACAGGACACATGTCTATCATACCTACCTGGGCTGTACAACCACGAGTATAGTGTGCCCTCTCTGTGGTGGCTGTCCTTCTAGAAGGACAACAGGGCTGAGAGCAGCTGGAGGAGTCCCCCAGCTTTAGCATTCTTTGTTTCCAGGGACATTGTGTAGGGCCTAGGTCCTAGAAAAATAATCGTGTGGTCATGATGAAAAGGGGGCAGATTCTGGAGTGGGCATTTCATGTTCTTCCGGTAGCTACGTATACACAGAGATCTGGTTCCCTTGATTCATCTTCACAGTGTCAGTTCTCCGAGGGGAGCCTTGCTCCAGCCTATGGCTGCTACTGCCCATCTGGTTAATGATAGTCTGCTCCTTGTGGTGTTTAAGCACTTGTCTGGAAGTCTAATCATACCTCCTGCTGTGTTCTGACCTTTCCAAGGTGCCTCTTGTGTCCCACAGCTATCTGACAAGACTCACGGGTTCAACTCATACTGCAATCTGACCCTTTCTTTAGAGAGGAAACTGCATCAGTTAGTTCCAGCTCACTAGATGGGGCTGTATTAGCTCTAGAGCTAAGAGGGATTCTCTCCTCTCCACCTCCAATGTAGAGCTCCCCTCTCCCACCCCAGACCCCACACAGCCTTCCCCAGGGTCCAGTCTGCTCTATGGAGCGTCAGAGGTTGTGCATGGGCAGGTAGCACAGGTCACTCAAACACCTCTCTTTAAAGACTCATTAGTAAGTTAATGCCACTTCCAGAGTCAGCAGCACCCTCCATTCTTCTTAATTAAAAAGTGCTCCGTGTCCTGGCAGAGCCAAGAGGGGCTCTGAATGATTTACACACCAGCTCCACGGCTGCCAGCCGGGAAATCAGCAAGGAAGATTGATTGACAGATGGGCCCGCCCACCTGTCTAGCTAGTGAGTGCACATGTGTGAAAGCGTGCATATGTGTTCGTGGTATGTGTGCAGGGACAGCGGGATGGCTTTCCTATTGGCAGGTGCAAAGTGACCAGGGTCACAGATCATCCTACGGTCCCAGAGAGCTTGGCTTGGTAAGGCCAGAGGAGAAGCTACCAGAAGCTGGGCCTCAGGCAAAGCCCGCCCAGTTCCCACAAGGGCTTCCTCATCCAGCAGAACCATCTTGTCTGAAGTTCAGGCCTGAAGGCTATTGTCTCCATGCAGAAGAGAAAGGCCTAGTATCTGGAGGTCTTGCTCATTCCCACAATGCCATTCTCACAGATTTTTTTTAAAACTGTAAGAGGAGGTTCCTGGAGCTGGAGCTGGGACTGTGCCTCAGCTGGTAGGGTGCTTGTCTAATTTGCATGAAGCCCTGTGTTCCATCTCCAGCACTGCTTAAAACGGGTGTGATATCACACCCCGTCATCCCAGCACTCAACAGGTGGAGGAGACAGGAGCATCAGAAGTTCAAAGGTAATCTTAGCTACTGGGTGAGTTTGAGGCTGCTCTGAGCTACATGAGACCCTGTCTCAAAAAGAGAAAGGACAGAAAGAGAGAGGGGAAAGGGAGGGAGAGAGAGAGAGAGAGAGAGAGAGAGAGAGAGAGAGAGAGAGAGGATGGTTTTGTGACTTAATTCCTTTTCACCCACTTTCTAGCTTGTTGAGGCCCCAGATTTGATAGGCTAGGAATCGAACAACAAAGGCCACAGTTTGAACTAATATCAGATGATATTCAACCCCAGGCCTCTAAAAAGCCAGGGAATGAAAGTGGTCACCCATGCCTCTCCATGCCAGGGGCCTTGGGGGGTCTTGTTCCCTACTATGTGCCTCTGCTGCCCTCCAAGAGCCCACCATTCTTCATGCTACCAGCAAGGCAGGAACAGCAAGCAAAGACTGTTCAGGGGTGGGCCTGTGCAGAAGGCCTTTAGCTCTATTCTTACCTCGCCCCTTCATAACACACACACATGCACACACATGTGCACACACATAGTGCACACATGCATCCACACAGTCACATGCATGCACACACATATATGCATGCACACTCACACATGCAGACACACACAGTCACACACACACACACACACTCATGCACACATACATACACACAAACTTACACTCACAGTTGCATGCATACATATGCATACGCATGCACATGCATGCACACACATGCACACACATACATATACACACAATCACATGCATGTACACACATACATACACGCATGCACATACATGCACACACACATACTCCTCATGCTCCTTTCCCTTCTTAGAGGGAAGAAAAGACAGCAGAGACGCACAGCTGGAGGGGTGGGTGTGGGGCTGGGCTGGAGAGCAGGAGGGGTAGGACTGGAGAGCAGGCCTCATCCAACACCCCGCTTTAACCCAATCCCATGGGAAACAGACAATCTGCTGCCGCAGCAAGGCTGCCATCTGGTACACTGACCCATGTCTCCTCCATGCGACACACAGAGGAGGGGGAGGGGGCGATGCATCATGGGAAGGCTGTACGTGGGCTGCATAGACCTAAAAATAGATGGGCATCCAGAAAGGTGAGCAGCAGGCTGGGGTGTGGGTGGATCAAAAGGTCTGCCTCTCTTCATTAGCTGACACTCCCAGGCCAGGCAGGTGCACAGCTGAGGGATTTGACAAACCCCAAGGGAACTGCATTGCTTCTCAGATGGAGAGAGAGCAATGCCAGAGCCTGTCACTAGAAGAATAGATTTTCCTGATTAGGGCCTGAGAACCCTCAGTCCTTATCCTGGATGTCACTAAGTAAGGGTTTGAATGACCCCTATGCATGGTTGGTGTTCTAGAAGCTACCATCACAGATCCTGCATGCCCTTTGTTCCTCTAGAGTTCTGGTTCCCACCGTTTCTTTCCCTGGATGACATCCCTCCGCCATGGTCCAACCTCAGCTGAGAGCCCAACATTCTTGGAGGCTCCTTAGCCCAATTTTTCCTGACCACGGAGGCCACAGTGCCTCAGCACAGCGGTTAGAGAGCGAGGACTTGGTCTGCGCTGGCCTGAGACATTACAGCAGTCTTTATAGTTTCTAATTGCTAAGGAGAAAGAAACAAAAGAAAGTATGATCTGTAATACGTGAGGCTGAGATGACATTCACATTTCTACAAATATAGTTGTAAATTCTGTTGGAGCACAACGAGCCTCAACAGCCTGACATGGTCTAGGTGGCATGTAGGCCCACAGGCATAAAGTCATCCCCACTCTGGCCCTTTATAAGCCTTCTCCTCAGCCTCAGCTATTCTAAGAGGAGAAAAAGGATGCTACTTTTTCCTGACAACTTGTCCCGCACTTACAAGGGGCAACAGAAGGCCACTCAGCGCCAGTGCCCACTGTTGGTCATTTACTGCCTATGGGCACCTTTTCTCATTGCCGTATAATTCTCACAGCAGACTTGAGAGAAACAAATACTAACCATCCCATTTCTATGAAGAAGGCATGGTGCATGGTCACTCGCAGCCCCTTAAAAGATGGAGCTGGGGCGGGAGGTGTGGCTAGCTGGTACAGCATGTGCAAGGCCTTTTGAAAAGAGCATCCTGAGCTGCTCAGATGCTGAGATGGTTCAGTAGATAAGAGTGCTTGCCTGATAGCCCTGATGACCTGTCCCTGGATCCCACACAGTGGAAGCAGAGAATTGGACAAATCCTGCAACCTACTTTATAATCTCCATATATATGCAAGGATTAGTGTGCATGCATGCATGAATGCATGCGTGTGTGCATGTGCATGTGCGTGTATGTGCACATGTGTGTGCATATGTATGTGTGTGGTGTGTGTGTGCATGTGTATGTGCACATGTGTGTGCCTGTGTGTGCATGTGTGTATGTGCTCTTTGTGTGTGCACACTCGTGCTTGTGTGTTGAAGAGGGAGACAGAGAATTCTAAATTCAATACCAGGTGTACCTGACTCTATTGCCTATGTCCTCTTTAGGCCACTAATCTAAGAGGAATCTCCTGCAGGCCATCATGAACAGATATGGTAATAGGAGTTTGGGTGTGAGGAACAAGAAACTTAGGTCTTGCCTCAAATTCCCTGAGCCTCAGAGCCTGGTGTTGAGGTGAGATGAGTGTACGTGGCAGGCAGCAAAGTCAGTAGCAGGGACCAAAGTGACAATTCTGACCAGCGCCTGGCCTCCTGCCTGCTTCTTTCCCCTCTGAGGTTGCCTTCCCTTATCATCTTTCCTCTGGGAAGATTAATTTGCATTTAAATAGGGAAGGTCGGGAAAGGGCAGGCTCTAGTGTTTGGGTGCTAATTAGAAAATTCATTCCTCTTTAAATATTAAGGCACTTCCGTTCGTCTCGGGGTCAGGGAAGGTTCCAGGGATTCCTGGGATATCTGAGAGAGGCCTCTGGAGCTGCTGATGGCAGAGCGCAGTCACCTGCCTGTCAGCAGAGGGCAGAGAGGTGGGTGTTCCTGTGTGCTGGGATGAGGTCTTGGTAGCCTTGTTCAACTCAGAATGAATCACAACAATCCTGGAGAAAAACTGGAAGGTGGCCAGTCGGGTAGAAGACTTCAGGTTGCCAATTTTTCTAATTGCTTGGAGATAACTCAGCGCAGGGTCTCCATTCATCTCTTTCACCACTAACCCAATACGGAGCCCAAGCCTGGCATTTAGTGGGCACACAAGGAATATTTGCTGCACGAATGAATAGAGTCAATTAATAAGTTATGAAGGAAGTTACTGGCCCACTTCTGTAGGCATCAGGGCTGTTCCCAGTGGTTTATCTGAGTCTTCCTTTTAAATGCCCTTTGTCTCTGTGTTTTCCCCAGAGCTTTTTGAGATGCCACACCAACACTTCTTGGTCTTGAGTAGTACTTTGCATTTAACAAGTTGACCTAAAAATTTCACATCCGTGTGTTGCGTTGGATAATTGTAGTACAGGTGGGAGGTGAGTCTGGCTTTGTTACTCCCCAATCAAAAGGAAGAAGGGAAAGTAGAGAGGTGGAGAGATGAGCCTTGTGACACCCAGTTTGATGTGACACTCAGCCAGGATCCATCTCTGGCTCCCAGTCTGGCTCTCTCTTGCTTGTCACACCCCACCCTTGTCCCTGGGGGCTGGTTGTTAACATCATCCTGCCCTGAAACTGGCTGGCCCTGGCCTTCAAGAGCAGGGTTCCCAAATGACACAGGGAGCCCAAAGGCAGCTGAGCTCCCCGCCTACCTTACTGCTGATGGCCAAGGCCTTTCCATTCTACGGCTATGTGCTGGGCCTTACGTGCTCATCCCTGCTTGTTAAAACCTCTTGTACCCGTTAGTGCTCAGCCTGAATACCACCAGCTCTAGGCTGGTGTGATTCCTACAGACAAAAGTAATCCTTCCTGTGTTTCCATGGGATGTGCCCTATGACTGGTAAACATGTATAATAACAGCCTCTCACAGTGATAACTATCACAGATATTCAGAGCACCAAGAGAAATTTTTAATATAATTTCTATATAATTTCACACTCATAAGAACCCTAGATTATGGTGATAGTTAATAAGTATATATTACTTAGTATATGTAAAACACTAAATAACATAGGCACTGTTATTACTGCCATTCTACAGATGGAAATACTGAGCCTTCCAGAGAACTTGCCCCAAGGTCACAGAGCTAGAATGATGAGTGAAATCCAGTTTGTCTGGCCCCAGAGTCAGTGTGCCCATCTATCTGGATGACCAGCTGTGACGTGTTTGCAGTAGGAACCATGTGGTATGCACACCCCTTTCAAGCTTAGACGGGCGCTCATACAGAGTAGATTATCCAAAAGCCAGGCTGAATTGGACAAGAGGCCAGACTGAATGTTGGCTGTATAGTGGTGAGTCTATAAACAGTGATCTTTGAATGCGGTTTAGCTGAGTTAAAGCCAGACTGGGAGGAACTGTCCCCTTCAAAGCCAGAGAGATAGCACAATGGGACAGAAATGACAATTTTATAGAACCCCAAAAGGTTCTTACTCCTTCCTGTACCATGCCAGCTGCCTGGCCCGGGTCCCCTCTGCTCACTAACACCATCACCCGTCTTTGCCAGCAGCAGCCTCTCAGCATGCCAGGGTATGCCTGTGCACAAATGGATGGAGAGATAACTACCTGACTGAGGAACAAAGGACATCCAGAGACCACTGTAGAAGACAAAGGAGGAGGGGACGTAGAGGGACTCCTGTGTGGGTTGGCTGAGTCTTGTTCCTACTGTACAAACGCAGGGTCCCCAGGGTTCTCTCCACCAACAAGCAATCTATCACCTCAGTTTCCATTTGCTGACCTGAGAAGGAGCCATGCAATGCCTGACATCTGCCCCTCAGGACAAGAGGGAAGTCCTCAGGCTCAGACCTATTCGAATGATGGAGTGACTCTCTCTAAGCTCTGCCAGGGCCTGCTCTGTCAAGAGATGGTGAGGAGGTGGACATGCTCACACAGACAGTAACAGCCGTGGAAACTATCAACCAAGAGGCCAGGGAGCTGGACTACTCAGCAGATATAAGAATGCAGGGAAAGGGGCTGTCTTCAGTAAGGCTGCCAGTGAGCCTAGCACACATGTCTCTCTGTCTCAGCGCTAATCCAGTTCCCTTCATCTCTTTGAGACTGAGGGTAAAGAGCAGGGTTACATTTTTATACCAGGGTCTCTTTGTCTTCTGTGCATATATGGTCATCAGTGGTTCAGAGAGGGTGAGCAAGTCTGGAGGAACTATGACAAGTCTAGACTCATTCATAAAGTGATAGTCTCACCAGGTCAAACTGGCCCAGTGCAGCTCAGGGAGAGGGATGACAGAAGGGCCTCAGACGAAAAGGACAGTTCTTCAGTGGGTCAGCAACAAACTGCTCCTTTTCCTTTTGCTTGTGGGTGTTTGTCTGTTTGTTTGTTTATGACAGGGTTCCTCTGTGTAGCCCTGACTATCCTGGGGCTCGCCCTGTAGACTAGACTGGCCTTCAACTCAGATCTAGCCGTCTCTGCCTCCCATGTGCTGGGATTAAAGGCGTGCACCACCACCGCCTGCCTTCAATGGGTTACTCCTTAAGCCTATCTTTTCTACCAAAGGAGTTAGACTGAGTGGACACAAGCTAACACGGATGTAAGACATATGTCTGTGTCTTCTGAGTGTGAGGCAGGGCCATACTGTCTGATATAGCTCCTCCATTTTGGTCAAATTGTGACAATTTCAGTAACTAAAGTTATTTGATTTCTAAAGCTATGTTAGTTCTTGATGTCCTGCCCTGTGGACCCCCAAGTAATGTCCACACAAGGAAGACATGTATGGATCACCTGACTACTTAACTGATCACACCCAGGCCAAAAGGGAGATTTTTTCAACCTTCTTCCCCACCCCCCACCCCCCAGCCCTGTAACTAACTGCCTAGCCTGTGCATGAATGGCCAGTTGATTCTTACAAGGCCCCCTCTATGGGTGCTCCCTAAATAAAAGCTTGCGCTGTCCGATCACCTGTTTCTTTCTCTGTTTTTCCTTCTTACTGACCTTTCACTGAGGACTCTTAGTTCTGTTTCAGGGAAGTTTTCTCTCGGGGGAGGGGGGTGAATCTCTGAGGAGAAATCAGGGTCGGGGGAGAAAAAAAACTGCACACCAAAAGTCCCCCTCCAACTCATTGAGCGGTGGGACAGTGGGAAGTCTTCTTCTGTGAAAGGGACCAGTGGGTGGGGCCAAGGCGTAAAATGGAGTGAGTGATATCACTAAGCTCTCAAACCAGGCAGGTTTACAGCCTTTTGCCATCTCTATGGTTGTTGTCCTTATCTCTTCCATCCCTCAACTTCTGTAGCTATAAACTGAACAGGTCTCCCAAGGGGGCTGAATTCGAGGGTTCATTAAGCAATTGTGTTCGATAAGGTAGTGGTCGCAGAGTATATATGCTTGTCAAAATCATCCAATATTTATTTGTGCATCTATTATATGTACATTATGGCCTAGTATATTTTTACAGTGCTACAGATGGAGCTCAAAGCCCTGTGTGCACTCCACCACTGAAAACGCTCCAGCCTCTACATCCTGATTTTTAAAAATGTGAATTTATGTAACTAAGTAAATCAGCCTTGCGGCATAGGGAGTATTTTTTCCTTTCTTAGTCCCTGGTTTCCTGCCTAGGAAGAGAGAGAAGAGAATGGAATTCTAGAAGCTGAGAGGACTGCACAGGGAGGTCATGCTGTGTTGATTTCACAAGCAATGGACTTCTTATACAGACTCAGGTATCTTCGGTGTTTCTTGGGGCTTGAACACTGGCCTGTCAGTTTCAGGGGAAATGCCTCTGTAACTGAGTTGCCTGTACTAGCCTAGCTCCAACATCATAAAAACGGAGTACAAGACCGTGACCTGCAGGCTAGTTGCTTCTTGTCCCACAAGAGTCTCCATCAGCTTTGTATCCACGACCACTATCCCTTTGTCTCCCAGCCTTCCTGCTGAGCTACGCTCTGGTCCCTGAGCAGAGTGGCATGGTGACTATCGGATGCAGGCTGTCACTCTTAATGAAGCGTTAGTCCACAGAGGCAATCATCTATCACAGCAGGATGATCCGTGAGCTGCATGTTAGAAATGCCTGACAAAGATGGGCTACAGCTCAATTAAAGAGAAGCGTGTGCGTGCACGTGTGAGGGATGTGCATGCGCACTCACACACTGGAAGCTAGAGAGTAGAGTGTACAAATCAAGTAAATCAAGTAAAACTGTTCCCCGAGGACTGGCAAGGAGCTAACAGCTTGCCTAAATGGCAGCTCCCTGGGAGATCTTAGAGATTGGACGCTTGCTGCCAAGTGTCTCCCAAACATGGGGAAGCTTGTAGGTGACTGTTTGTCTCATTCTAGGGAGTGATGAACATAAATTTAATAAGCCACACATGAGAATAATTATAAACTCAATTTGGGACTCTCCAGTCTAAGAAAATAATTCAGGGTGTCAGCTTTTTTGCTTTATTTGGGGTTATAAAATTTCATGAGAGGGGAAGGGGGTGGAGGTCAGAGGCAGAGCCCTCAACTGTCACACGCTGAACCCCCCAGCTCTGGAGAAAATAAAAAAGAGGCCTATAGGGTGAGAGGTCAGTAAATAGGTGATGGTGTTTCCAGTGAGGCATCCCTTCAGGATTCCTTCCCTTAGCTCTCCAGAGATGCTCCCATCTCAGAACAGGGACGAGAAGGGGATGGGCTGATCTTGTGACACCAAGCTGCTAAGACAATTGTCGCTTGGGGCTGACGTGATAGTGGGCAGGTCACAACAGCTGGTAACTCCAAGGGACCTGGGACTCCTTTCTGTCCTCTTCACACATCTACACACATGGTACACACATGTCACACACATGTCACACACATGTCACACACACACGCACTGCACACATGCACTGTACAAACACACGGCACACTCACACACGAAAACACACACACAAATGAGGGAGCAGGTGGGCTCTGCTGCGAGCCAGCACTGACTAGTTTAGTGCAGGATTCCATGTACTCAGCTCCTCTCTCCCCACCCAAATCACAAGAGGCAGACATAAAGACAAGGGCTGGAGCTGACATCTCGCCCTAATTTAAACTCTGCTCACAAAGAAGTCGGAGAACAGAGGGAGGAGGGGTGGAAATCAAGTAAGTAAATACCAACCCTTCCAGTTGGTCAGAAGCCATTAGCCAGGCAGAGGATCCAATTAGAAACCGTTGAATTAGCGGTGTAAAAGAGGAATGGAACAGGACAGGGCACAGCAGGGGAGGGACAGAGAAAGAGAGACAGGAGGCAGAGATCAATAGAGGATTACCATAAGCTGTGCAAATGACAGCAGCGAGCAGAGAGATGCCTTCCACATAAGAGGGCACCCAGGCCAGACACCCTGCATAAAATGTCCACACAGTTCCTTGGCCTTCTCAGACCCTGTCTCAGGGGGTGAACTATTTTGGAAGAGATTTCTCCCTTTTGTTGAACCTATAGACAAATGGGCAGCTTTCAGGCACTTGGGGGTGGGGTGGGGTGTTGGGAGTTAATTGGAATACACAAAGGGAGTGACCCCCTTCAGACAGTGCTGGGAGGTTGTGTTCTGTTTTCTGTGTGAAGCTACTTGAACAGATTGGAATTGCGTTGGACTGCCAGGTTGAGTCACACAGGCAGTAATAATTACTTAATTCTGTGTACAATGCTTGCCAATGCTATGGCTTTCTTTCACTTTCTCATTTTAATAAACTCTTATTTTCTTGTCCAGAGAGAGATTATGGTTCCCTCCCTTTCTCCTAAATTAGAAGATTTCAGGTCAATACTCTTAAAAGTCGAATCATTTGCCTGTGATTGCCATGTGCTCCTGATCCCAGGGGTGGGGGATAATATAACTGAAAAAGAAAACGGATGCTGCTTTAAGTCAGGGCAGTCAGGGCTCAGGGGCACACAAGGCATGGGACATCCATCTTCAGAGAGTGGAGGCCACTCGAGGCAGAGACAGTAGGCACCCATTTGTAGACCGGTGTGCAATGAAGATTGCAAGGCAAAATATAGGAAACCCAGGTAAGTTTGGGTCAACTAAAAATTATTTACTGACTGCAATTCAGATTTAAGTGGGTGCTCAATATTTTTATTTACTAACCTGTTGGGTGTGTGTGTGTGTGTGTGTGTGTGTGTAAATGTATAGATATAAGACATAACTATTCTAATCCATCAAGTCTCTGCGTCAACACTCTACCAAGGGCTTGAACATGACGTATGTAATGTCTGCAAATGCATCCGTAAAGTGAGCGCAGGCAAATCTGCTTCACGGTTGAGGAAGCTGGGGATTTAGCAGTTTAAGTAAATGACTCAGAGTCCAACAGGAAGCAAGTGGCAGGATGAGATCTACCCTAGGTCTGATCAACTCCCAGACGCTTACTGCAAAGTCAGGCGAAGGAGTCTGAGAGCCCTTGCTTGAATATCAGGTTAGGACAGACTCAGGTCTCAAGTCAAAAGGATGGCTCACTGAGTTAAGTGTTTCTTGTTCTTCCAAAGAACCCAAGAACCCAGCTCAGTTCCCAGAAACCATGTTCTGTTGCTTACAACTACCAGTAATAATTAAAAACAAAGCAAACCAAACCAAACAGCTGAACAACAACAACAACAAAAACCCAGGCTTCTCGGAAGGCCTTGAAGTCTTTGAAGGTCCTTGGACAGGCAAGTGGGTGGGACAGAGCAGTATTTGGAGGATTAATGTATGACTATAGACTACAAAAAGTCCAAGGAATTGGGCGATCAGGACACCTCCCAGTCTTCCTTCCATGATGGTGGAGGCCACCCAAATTCAGAAGCTGGACCCTTCCTTTTCTTTTTATTCTATGTATATGAGTGTTTTGTCTGCTTGACTATCTGTGTACCATATGCATGCACTGTCCTCCAGGGCCAGAGGAGGGTATCTGATCCCCTGGAACTGAAGCTATAGACAACTGTGAGCTGTTACAGGGCTCCTGGGAATTGAACCCAGGTCCTCTGGAAGACAGGCCTGTGTTCTTAACCACTGAGCCATCTCTCCAGTCCCATGAGCCAACTCTTAATTACAAGGAGGGTTGGATCAAAAGAAACACAGATCATTCAAATCCAGCTAGATCCCAAATCTGGTTACTCAGGCATTCATGTTCCATTTCCCATAACAGGGGCTATGAATATATCTGTATCTTTATCTAGTCACAGACAAAACAGCAAAGCATCATGGTTAAGAGACAGCTTCAAAAATTTCAAGGAAAGCACTAAAAGTATAAAACTCTTAGAGAGGAACAGGCTCACATCTTCCTGACTTTGAGCTAGGCAATAGTTTCTTAGCTATGAATTCACAGCAACAGCCACAAAGGAAAATTTGGATATGTTGTTGATTATGTCAGCCTAGATAATAGAGAGGAATTCTGTAAAAAGCAATGATAGTTATTTACAAATGACACAGAATTACAATAGGGCTTCATAGTAAATGATGGGCATTAAAGATAGGCTTCGTTGCAGAAATCTGTGCATACATGTAAGCACTGAGTATACGAATTCAAAGACACATTTTCTGAGTCTCATAACCTCCGTACTCTAGTTTTGCTGGGATATCACAAGAATGATTCGTCTTTGAATCCTCAACTTACACGCACCTCACTGCTTCATTTTATTACCTGATAACATTCCAGCTTATTCCCGTTGCTTATTCACTCATCAGTTGATAGATGAGATTTCTCTGTGGGTGAAAAACCTGCCTGCCGAAAGTGAAGAACTGGACATATTAAGTGGTCAGATTGTATGGCATATGATTCAGCTATCCCCATTAAAGTTGTCTTTAAAAGAAAAACAAGCCAGGTGCAACATTGTGCAGTCACAGCTGGGCCAGCCTGGACAACATAGCCAGACTCCATCTCAAAAACACAAATAACAGCTGGGTCTGGTGGTAGATACCTTTAATCACAGGACTTAGAAGGCAGAGGCAGGCAGATCTCTGTGTGTTCGAGGGCAGCCTGGTCTACATAGCAAGCTCCAGGCCAGCTAATGCTATACAATGAGGCCCTGTCTCAACATAAATAAGTTTTTATTGTTTTCTAGAGAATGAAAAGTTTAGCATCAGCTAGAAAGGGGCCCGTATTCTCACTTGATCACAAACCGACCTTCTGATTCTAGCTTCTTTGTATATAAAATCAGCGTTATTATAATGCCTATTTCATGAAATTGCTGAGAGAAGTAAATTAAATCATGCATGTAAGATACTTAGCATAACTGCTGGCATACTGCAAGCTCTTCATTGAGGTTGCTTATGCTACTGAGGTTGGACAAGTTCCAGCTTTTGCATGTAATCACAGATCATCCTTACTTCCCGCACCTTCGGTTACTCAGGATAGCCACTGGAGTTCTAAATGCACAGGTACATAGCGTTTCCAGAAATACACACGTCAGATGGACAAATACATGCTTCAAAGTCACAAGCCCCAGCCAGGAGATGGCCAGACTTTAACACAGTTGGAGCTTTGTGGCACACTCAGGAGGGGTATATGTACCAAGAGTGTATCTATATTTCTGATAAATGTCTGTGAAGCTGTTTAGGAGTGGATAGTCTGGACCAGAGCAGCCAGGAGATTTCAGGATTTCCACAGCTTCTACCTTGATAATTCTTCTATTTAAGTGTGACCATGGGAGCTCAATACTTATATTCATAGACAGGTCAGGCTGAGAAAGCACAGCTGCCTGTGAGGCCTGTGTTCAGAGTAATTCAGGGAGCTGGGAGGCAGAGGCAGACCTATCGTTTTGAGTCTGAGGTCTGCCTGGTCTACATAATGAGGTGCAGTCCAGGAAAGCCAGAGCTACATAGCAGCAGGGATGGAGAGGAGAAGAGCAGATTATAGCCCTGGCTGCTCTTCCAGAGGACCTGGGTTCAATTCCCCCCAGCACCCATATGGTAGCTCACAACCATCTGTAACTCCAGTCCTTGGGTATTTGACACCCTTTTCTGGCCTCTGTGGGCACTGCATGAATGTAGTACACAGACTTACATTCAGATAAACACCTGTACAAATAATAATAATAATAATAATAATAATATCTTTTCAAAATTTAAAGAATAATTACTTATTATCATTAATAATGTCAGCATTTGAATACCCACTATGGACATAACTTCTATGAGCAAAATCCAGGGCAGGGACATGTTTTAATATCTATAGTACAGATGAGAAAGTGGAAGCCTGCAGCAATTTTCCCAAAATCACGTAGGTAAAAAATGACAGCACCAGTCTGGAGCTGGAGTCAGATAGAAGGCTTCCTCATCTCAGGGCCACAGTTATTTTTGGACTGGTCTGCCAATGAAAAAGAAGCTTGAGGTCATGGTCTCTTCTGTTCTCTGAGCCCAGCCACTTGAAATCTGCTAATCCTAGCTAAAGTGGAATTCATTGCCGACCTTGGTGGCACACTGATGCCTGTGTCCTTCCTGCAGATATGCTGATGCAATCAGTCTGGGGTCCAGCCTAGGCATCAGAGAGCACATCAAAGGGCTCCAGATGACCCTGGAAGGCAGCAAGGCTGTGATCCATTGGGGTAAGGAAAGTGTGACGGTGCACTGGTGACTTCTGCGCAAAGCAGCATCAGAAAAGACTATGAGGAGAGACTACCTCCAGTGGTCAGATCATAGTTTCTCAGGAGCTGGACCTAGAGATCATAGAAGGAAGAACTCCCATAGGAAGCTGGAGGTAGCCCAGGAGAACTCTTACATGCTAGGCTCTGTGCTGGGGAAAGGTGGACAAACCTGGACTCCAAGCCACCTAGCCCAGGGCCACACAGTTGTTTGGCCAGTTTGTTTGTGACCAAAATGTACCAGTGTTTCAGTTTCTAGAATTTAAACTCAGAGGGATTAAAGCTGGTCCCCCAATCTCTGCCTGCTTGCCTGAACACTGGGCTGCTGATTAGGCATTGTAGCGCCCTCATCTGGCTTCTGTTTGGCCCTTCAAGAGCAAAGGACAACTGAGACCTAGAGCAAAAGAGAAAAATATCACAGGACAGTGACAGAGAAGAACTACAACAACAAACAATGTGGCATTTTCTTGGGGTGTCCTGTTTCTTATTGTCCTTAAACATCATATTGTTAAATTACCCATTAGATTACGTAGAAAGAAAGCAGAATTTTAAAGATATTATTTTGTTTTATGTGTATGTGTGTTTTGCCTGTATGCATGTTTGTGTACTAGGTGTGTAGTTGGTGCCCATCAAATGACAAAGACCAAAAGAAGGTACTGAATCTCCTAGAACTGAAGTTACAAACAATCGTGAGCCACATGTAGGTGCTGGAAATCTAACCCAGACCCTCTAGAAGAGCAATCAGTACTCTTAGCCACTGAGCCATCTCCACAGATATAAGAGAACAAAAATTTAATATTCTGTTTTAGTCCCCATATTACTAACATTCAAAACTAAACTCTAACTTTCCCATAGGACATATGATAGTATGTTACTATGTTTTGTTTTGAGACAGGGTCTTTCTATATTGAAACTATATATTGGATTGAAACTTTTCTATACAGCATGGACTACTCACAAACACTCAATCCTCCTGCCTCCATTTCCTAAATGCTAGGATTGCAATAATGTACCACCATGCCTAGCAATGGTCATATATAAGAATTTTGGTTTTTTTAGACAGTGTCTCACTCTATAGCCCAGCCTGGCCATGCATCCACAGTAGACTGGACCTGTTGCATGCTGGGATTACAAGTGCTAGGCATTCAAGGCAAGTGATGAAGACACTCTTCACTTGCCACCCAGCTGACAGCTCCTCACCTCCAACTCACAGTGTGTTAAGTCTGGTTAGATCAAAAGAAACAAGAGTGAATAGCTCAGTTACAATAAAACCAATGGTCCTGGGCTGGAGAGACAAGTCAGCAGGTAAGAGCACCGACTGCTCTTCTAGAGGTTCTTAGTTCAGTTCCACATGGTGGTTCACAACCGTCTGTAATGGGATCTGATGTTCTCTTCTGGTGTGTCTGAAGACAACTACAGTGTACTCACATACATAAAATAAATAAATAATTCTTAGAAAGCAACAACAAAAGCAATGGCCCTAATAACTCCAACCTACATCTATCTAGATCAGAGTCAGAAAGTTCAAATAGTGGAAAACACTGCTCAGCACAGAAAGGAAGGAAACAAGTAAGGCCATTGACTCACAAGGTGCAACAGTCTGGGGGTCTGCTGTGGGATAGCTGTCTTAGGTCTCTGTAGCCCCTGACAGGCATCTTTATTCTAATATGATAAGAAAGCAAGCATTTGTAACAGTTGGGATTCTGGAAAGCTTTTGGGGCCCGCTTGTAGGAATTTGGCAAGAGTTTGACTTTGGGCTAGGGCAAGAAAGTAGGCTCAAGATGAATACAGCTGAGGAATGTATTCTTTGTATCTTGATGGGTCTTGTTAAGACCCTGAATACAGTAATCATGGAATCTTTGTTTATGCTTTGTTTGTTTCTTAACTACTCTATTTATGCCTTGGGACTGACCATATTCTGTGCGTGTACCTAGAATGATATAAAAGCAGGCTGGGAAAAAATAAACCTGCTTTGGCTTCAGCACTGGCTGGAATCATGTTATAGTGTTGTCTAATTGTCTTTTCTTTCTTTAATCCTCACACCCTCCCTCAAGACCCTGTTGACTGTCTGAGCTGGCTTGGTCAGGGGATACAGGCCCCCAGGAGCTGCTTTGCTCAACACATTGAATCCTTACTTGGTCCCACACGGTCATTCAAAATAGGATGAACATCTGTGATGTTGTCTGACATCTGTCTCCTTTACTTCAGGTCAGACTCCTGCTTGGTTCAGCAAAGGCAGAATCACTCAGAGTGCCTGTCTACCTGGCCAATCACATTCCCCTTCAAGGCTTAAGGCACAGAAATAAGTCACTGTCCTAAGTCTGCTGTCTCTCTGCACTCTAGGAACAAGTCCTGGAGGCTAAGACAGACAACCCCCACATGGAAATAATTATCTATGACAGAGAGAATGCAGCCAGAAACAGATCTTCTCATAGGAAGCCGACTGGTCCCCCTATGATGGCATTGACATGTAAATAATTTATTGGACCACCTCGTGGGACCAGATCGGAGACAGTGATGTGTGGGACCACACCTTGACCAAGACTGATTGCTTATGCATGCCCTTGCCTTTTGTTCCAGTTTTTAGTTTGTTTGTTTGTTTGGTTGGTTGGTTTTTTTGTTGTTGTTGTTTTGTTTTTGTTTTGCATTTAAGCCTCTTGCTCCAGTTTTGTGTGCTTGTTTTGTTTTTTTTTTGGGGGGGTTGGCTTTTTTTGTTTTGTTTTGGGTTTTTTGTTTTTTTTGTTTTTTTTTTTTTTGCATTTAAGCCTCAAGCACCTGCCATTACTCCAGGGAGTCCCTGGATTCCTTTATTTGTTCCTCTTCTCATCCGTGGATTAGATCTCCTCTCTCCACTTTTTACTCTTCCTTGTCTCTATAGTTTGTGGGTTGGGACACTGGCTGAAACTGTTGGGCTCTCAGAACCAGGACTTTCGTCCTAAAACTCTATCGTAGCAACTACTGCAATGGTGGGTACTTTATGTGGTGCTAAGGCTGGGTACTTTATGTGGTGCTCCATCCAGGCTGGGTACTCTATGTGATTCTCTGTCCAGAGTGTGTACTCTGTGTGATGCTCTGTCCAGGCTGGGTCCTCTATGTGATATTCCAGGCTGGGTACTCTATGTGATATTCCAGGCTGGGTACTCTATGTGATATTCCAGGCTGGGTGCTCTATGTGATATTCCAGGCTGGGTGCTCTATGTGATATTCCAGGCTGGGTGCTCTATGTGATATTCCAGGCTGGGTGCTCTATGTGATATTCCAGGCCGGGTGCTCTATGTGATATTCCTGGCTGGGTGCTCTATGTGATATTCCAGGCTGGGTCCTCTATGTGATATTCCAGGCCGGGTGCTCTATGTGATATTCCAGGCTGGGTGCTCTATGTGATATTCC